>NC_031770.1:111530328-111552747 GCF_001522545.3 Parus major
CAGCACATAATGGGTAAAAAATTCCCCGGGCAGACCAGAAGGACAAAACAAAACAAAAAAAGGACACCTAACCCTCAACATAGAATAACCATGGACTTTCAAACAGAACCCACAGTGGATTATTCAAGCCCAAATGCACATTTATATTTTAGAAAAGAACAACCCAGATACTATTGTGGAACAAGGCAGAGATAATACACTCTTTCTTTGGTTTTGGTGTCATTAACACAGGTGATCAGATGAGGAGTGGAATGAATTAATTTTGAAAAAAAGAAAAGTGTAACAGTGTGTTAATGCATTGTTCAAGGACAGCATGTCACTAACCTAATGATACACTTGTTAAATTACTAATTGAAGTGTCCTATTAAACAAAAATAAATATAGCTGAGTAGTGTGCTTGTCACAAAAGCTGTTGAGATTTACATACATTTTTATTATTTTTTTCTTTGCTAGAATACCAAATCTCTTCTCAATGAGGGATCTGTCCACTAGTTGGCATTGTTACTTCACTCAAATAAATAGTCTTTAAAAGAGGTGTTGAGCTACAAAAACTGACTTCTACATTTTTGAGCTCTAAGTTTCATTTTGCAATATCTGGACATGGTGATGAGGGAAAAAAGAAACAAGTAATATGTGATTGGAAAATTATTTTCCCTTCCCCACCCTGTGTATCTCTTTCAGCAAATTTTTAGTTCCATCTTAAATTCTGAAAGAGTGAAACAATATAAAGTGTATCTGTGGAGGGAAAAAAATCCAAATCAAACCACAGCCATAGACATGCCCACTTAACTCAGGCTGTGAGTGTACACCCAAGTAGTATTCCTGGGTCAGGAAGCTTAAGTAAGAGAAACACAACTGTTGAATGCAAACATGAAATAAAAGAACTTTATACCCATGAGTTGCTCCTTCTGCTACACCAGAGCTTTTAGTGGTGCCTTATGCTCTGAGCTGCTGGTAACAGAGTAAGTGCCAGCTTTTCTGCATGGCGATTCTGTCAGTCATGGAATAAAACAAGGTTGTTTTTCTCATCTTTCCAGAAAAAGTGGGGTCATAGCTTTGTGAGTTAGAGTGCAAAGAGGCCTTTAGGGCAGACTCTGCCTGTGCTGCTCAGCCCCCGGTCCATTCACTCTCAGGCTGCTTTATCACACAGAGGATGGGATGTGAGATTGCTCCTGGCTGTGCTACCATAGATCTGGTAACTCTGCTGTGTGAGACTTGGGAGCCCCTCTGAGGCTCAGCACCACAAGTTGGTTCTGGATGTCCCAGTAGACAGGGAAGTGGAAAAGAGAACAGGTTGTCTCTCTGTGTTTCATCAGTGGGGGAAGAAGAGGGGATTTTCAGCTTTTGGAATCTAATTTCTAGGACTGATATTGAAACACAATGTTTGCTTTAGCTACAAATGAAACTTCCTTTCAATTAAACTTAACATTTCTGTGATATAAAAGCAAGATTTAAAAAATATCCCCTTCTCAAAGGAAAGTGAGCACAACCTGAAAGAGCTGCTTTTAGAACAAGAAGAAAGATGTAATACTCTGTAATACTGCAAATCCTGGCTCATACTCAAACCCACAGACTGACACTGCTTGCACATTAACTACAGTGAGTCACAGTAATGTTCTCAAATTAAATCCTCATCTACTCTATTGACACATTTTAAAGCCTTAGGTATGTCTCATCACCTCTCTTGAGCTCTAAAATACATGTAATGCTTATCCAACATTATAGAGATTAATTCATTAGTGACTGCGAAGTGTTGGGTAAATGTTTACAACATTAACCAGCAGGATGTTTTCACCACCAAAACAGAAAGAAATATAAAATGCAAGCAGCACCAGTATGAATGGTGGAAAATAAAAGCAAAAATTTCCTTCCAGTCTAATGAGTGTTTCAAAGCCAAAACAACAAAGAGCAATCAATCAACCAGGCAGTAGTTTTGAGTAACCTAACTTGACATCAAGTCTTTCAGAAAGCACAGTAGGCTGATGTATTATAAAATATAACAGATTTTGCAACTGCTTTGCCTGTAAGACTTTCTAAAATCTCATAATAGAAAGCAGCTATATTATATATATTTCACAATATCCAAAATATCCCTTGCTGATCTACATAAATTTAAATTACGCCAGTCACAAAATTATGCTATGACACAAGGCAATCTATGAATGATCACAGAAGTTACAGCAAGCCATCCTCAAATTCTCCATTCTCCATTAATATCTTAGTAACTGTTTTCTTTTGAAAGAGCTGTACATTAGAAATTCTCTGTGGGTTGGAATGTGCAGATGCAATACTGCTTCAGACACCCATGCTTGCAGTCTATTCTCCCTCCTCTCAGGGAGAAGCAACTAAAGAATGTATGATGGTTCCTAGTCTGTAACACAGACCAGAGTCTGATATCCAATTCTATTTATTATCAAAACCTATATAAATGCCATCCACTAAATTTAGCATTAAAAGCTTCTGTCCTTTGAAGATAAACAGGTTAACGAGCTTTAAAATCATTAATGAAGGCTTGAGGAATATCTGAGCAATTTCTGAGCAACATAAACATTGGCTCAGCTAACATCTCATGCCATCAGCAAAGAAAGATTACTAGCAGACCCAGGCCAAGATGCTGTGGGAAATAAGTGGAAGGCAATAACAGCTGGAAATATTTGGCACATACAATAAAGTTTTGAAACCCTTTGGATACTGGGTTTCCAAGATCTTTCTTTCTTTTTTTCTTCTTTTTTTATTTATTTTTTTTTTTAAATCACAAAATATTTCATTAGCACCTGTGTGAGAAACAAAGTCAGAGACACCCAGGTGTGGTATGAATGACATAGTTACCTGCCATGAAATGATACAATCATCCCTCTCCTTCCTCCCTCTTCCCCTTCCAAGTATCTATTTGCATAATGCATGTAACAGCACATCTTCAGAGCTCATGTTCTATGAGCTGGGTAGGCATACTTATCTGTCTGTATAGATTACTATTGGAAATCCAGTCTTCTATTTTGCTAATTAAATGAGCTGTATACAATTGTGCTGGTGGTCTGTCCAGCTTTGCATTTCCTAATGGTTTCCAAATACAATGAGCAGTTTCAGCCACATTTGACGGATAGACTGAGGTTCGAAATTCCTACAGGGCAAGATTTGCATGTTACAGACGACACCAGCAAATTTCCCTGTGAAGGGAAAGGCTGTGACAGGGAATCAGCAGCTGAGTGAGTCGGGTCTTGGAGGGCACACTGCTCAGAACTGGGCATCCCACACAATGCCTTTTGCCCATGCACAAGTTTTCAGGAAGATGATAGTGTATGCAGGGAGAAGAAAGGCAGGAAACAGAGAAAGGGGAAAAAACCTACTGGTGGAGGCCTCAGAAAAGATGCAACTCTTAAATATGTAGAGGTGTTTAAAATTTATTTATTTATATTTACTGACAGAAAGTATAGGATGCAAGATGTGAGTGAACTAGATTTCTGCAGCTCAGAAGAAAAATATTTTTTTTCTACAGCAATTGCTACTAACTATTTAGACATCTCACTCAATCAGATGGAACCTGTTTATCCACTGGTTAATTGGATGTGGGATGAGAAAAGTAAGGGCACAAATAGTCACATACAGTGGCACAGGAGTCCCAGTCACTGCATGGACCTGGCTGTGTTTACTCCACAAATGTAAACAGAAAAGATAATTCCTATTCTAAAATAAAAATATAAATAAATAAATAAATAAATCCAAACAAAACCAAAACAAAACCACCAAAAAAACCCCTCAACCAAAAATATATTTCCCATCTACCCTAAAATAGTGAAACGCCAAAGTAAAAATAAACCGACCAGCCTCTTTAATGGTGATTATAGCCTTGCTGGATTCTGTGCACAATAACAATGGTTTGAATTTGTTAAAGGTCATGAGGAAAAGTACAGCAACAAGACCTTGTAGCTGGCAGCATGTTTTTATTCCTCAGCTTAAAGCAGATATCATATCTGGCTACACAGTGAGTGCCTTTAAACAGCAATCTACAGGGGAAAAAAGGAATCAACTATCTACTGTCAAGCAAGGTAAACTGACAGAAGTATGACTGCTACCCTCTGAAGTTTCATTGCTATTTTACCTGTGTCAAAGCCATCAGAGAAAAAATAAGTAATTAGCACTTTTCCTTGACTGCACAACCTAAGCAGGACAACCTCTCCTGCTGTCATGTCTCTTGCATACAGAGCTCTGCCATAACAGCACAAGGAATATTCAAGGAATCCAGAAAGTGCTTCTCTGCCATGATATTTTTTAATGAACCAGAAAGGAGGAATAACAGAGACAAAGCAATCTTGCATTCAATCAGTACAGCATGACAAGTACTCAGTTGTACTCCAGGCCTTTGCTTGAGTAAAAAGCAGTGTGCCTGTAAAATGTTCAAAACAACAAAAATAAATAGCCTTTAAAGATACAAAGTGTCTATACAAAGTGTCTATATAAACAGAGGATGGGGGAGCAATACTTGATTACCAATACCTTTTGATGGAAAAAGGAATCAGCAACTCCCTCTTTGGCTGGAATGGAGAACTGGGATGCAGATCCTGCAGCAATGCTTCCTGCAGTCCCAGGAAATCACACAACAAATGCCCAGGTGCCCATTTTCCACACAATAACCATGCAATATTGGTAACCAAATAAGAAGCTAAGAAACAGCTGTAGACAAAACAGCCTTAAACAGAAGGCAGCAGGAGAGAGATTGAGAGCACTGCTGCTGTCCTAGATCACTTCAATAAGCAGGAAAACTTTTTAGCAAAGTTTGTAACATAATTTAGGGGGACAAATCTCTGCTGAGTCCTACAAGAAAGGGGCAGAAGTCTTCGCACAGGATTACCAAAAATAAATATACTGTAAGCAGTGATCTAGTTTCCTTTTGAACATAGCAGTTACACATGCATTCTTATCTTCAGAAATTCTCCAAATTAATTACACAATCCCTTCCATTTGGTTTATCATGCCAAATCTCCCAACAATTTAAACTTCTCTCTCCTTCTAGTCCTGTTTAGAGCTTCACTCTATAAATGTTCAGGAACCTTCTAGTTTCTTGCCCAAATTAACTAGATAATAAACACTCAATCTGGGATTAATATTATCCTTTTACATAATTTCTTTTTCTCCCTGATACATAACCATCCAATCCATTTACAAATAGTTGTTCTATCCCCTTATAAGCATCTGCCAAACAGGCTATAGAAATCTAGATATTTTTTATCTCTTTGTAAGGAATAACACGGAAATGTTTAATCCATCCCATTCTTCTAACCAGCCTACTAATCCTTGTTGCTACCTGCGTAAATGTAAATTAGGCTTTGTTAAACATAGGTGATCTCAACTATAAAAAAGACTTTATCATGGCCACTTACAATGGCTTGGGTATCTGTACAAAACCGCCTTGCTTAGTGTGCCCAAAAAGTACATTATGCTTTTTACTTCTGCTTCACACTGGTTGTTCATAGACACCCACAAATTTGATTAACCATCATATTCTTCTTGGTTTTTTTCTTCTATGTTTTTATTTCCAAAGACCCAGCAGCAAATACAAGCAAGATAATTCACTTCAGAGATTGCTGCTGTGCTGCTTCTGCCCTGCCACAGGGCTTGTGGAATATGTTGCATTCTGGGCCACTTTCTTAAATCAGTGGCAGGATAAGCCCACTAAGCAAATGGATTGGTTTTGCAAAATTTAGGTATTGCAGAAATATATTTCTCCTCTGCAATAAGGAATTAACTTCCTCAATATTTCTACATTCAACAGATACTTGTGGTTACATGTAAATTGAGAAGGAAAAAGTCACGTAATTTTGATGCAAAATAGCCAACAGTGTGTAACTTTTGGATACAGATAAGCGAGCCACCACCTGGAGTACTGAGTCCAGCTCTGGAGCTCTCAGCATGGCAAAGATACGTTAGACTGTGGCCAGAGGAAGGCCACAAAGATGCTCAGAGGGTTTGGAGCACCTGAAAAGCAAAAGAATCAGTAATACCAAATGTCACAGGAATTTACAGAAATGTGAAAGCTAAATTTTAGGGACATTTTCTGAAAAGATGTTTACAACTGCCAAATGCAAGAAAAGTGAATGTGCAAGAAAGAGCAAAGCACTCATATTGCAAATTGGCCTTCCAGCTGCACTGCCCTTTTGTGGCTGCTGAATGCTACCAAAAAGCTCACAGCCATGATAAACACTACAGATGTAAGAACAAGACCTATTGCGCCACTTTTTTTTAACTTTTGTACACATGAGATTGAAATTACATGTTTCCTGTAAAACATTTTAATTAGTTAATTTGTTTCAAACACATGCACACATTCACAGTGGTCTCAGGGAAAAGTAAGTTTTCAACAGATGAAGAACATAAAGAATTATTAAATAATATTAACTTCAAGTTGAGAAGAGCCAGAGCTAAGATACTAGCATCTTCTTGAATTTGAATTATGGTCTCCTTCTGTATTGCATGGCATCAGAGCAGAAAGAAGTAAAATATTACCTGAAAAAACTGCTTTTGAGTGACCTCAGACACGGCTTATGCAACCCTGACACTACACAAACTTTGTATCAACTACTGATTTCCTCTGTTTCTGGCATTTGCATTTATTTACAAAATACATAAGCAAAGCGCTACTGAGCATTCAAGAAAGCACTTCCTTTGCTTATGATGCCAAGTCTCCTTCCAGGCAGTAGCTGAACCCTGAGAACTTCTTCTCCCTCTTGGCTTCATGCTTCAAACAAATCTGTGATGTTTCTGCAAACTTTCCTTGTCTGCTGCTCTCCCAGACCCACACTTCCATAGGAAGATCATCCTGATCTTTGGGTTTTGTTTGGCTGCTCATAAATTCTGCTTACACAGCTCACGACATCAATAAGATTTCTGTAAGGCTTGCACTTTGGCTCTCTTCTGGCACAGAGAATAATCTGTGCCAGAATCTGTGAATAATAATCTTCACTGTTCAAATAACTTTCTTACACTTGTTGTGGAAATTTCACCAAACTCTTCTACCACTGCTTTTTCCACAGACTGCACATTCCCTCCTCCAGTCATTGAACCTTTCTGATGATCTACAAGAAAAGGCAGAGGACCATCCCTTTTGCACCTTTGGTCACTGCTATGTTAATTTCTGCAGAAGAGTCAAAGGTACAGTCATGGTCTTAGGCCTGAATCTGAAGCTGAGGCAAGCCCTGTGTTCCTTTTGAAAAGGGAACATCTGGCCATGCACCAGGCACCAGAACTATTGAGAGCAATGGAATTAGTCAAAGCTGAATTAATCCTCTCCCAGGCCTCCCACCCCCTCACTAAAAACCTTGGCAAAGCTCAAATTCAAGCTTGATCTTCAGGTACAATATGCATCAAGGCCACAAAGTGCAAGCTTGCAGCCAAAAGGTGCTTTGAATACACAACAGATTTCCCAGTTTGTAATTTTTTCCATTATTATTTTTAATTTTCCATTTCCTAACATTCAAATACCAAAGAACACATCCAAGCACACTCAGCTTTGAAGAAAGAAGTTAAGCAAGGACTAAACTAGGAAAGAACACTTGGCCTTCTACAACACAGCCATTACATTAAGTCCTCTGAGAGCTGGCCTTTTGAATCCAAACATAGTTTGTTTTTTTAAAGTCACTAGTGATTACCAAGGGAAGAAAATAATTGTTGGGAAAAGCTTGGTTAATTCAGTGACCAACATAACATTTATCTCCATCCCAAGCTTTCTGTGGAATACTACATTTTGAGATAATGGCATGCTGTACTCTGAAAGTAAACCTCAGAAAAAACCCAGTCACCCAGAAATTCAGATCAAATTAAAAACACAGTTATTTTGTGGAATAGAATGACTGGTAGACAAACTACCTGCGCAGGTTTGTGTTGCCCTGAAAATTAAACCTTCTGATCTTGTTTTCATAGTTTCCAGACACTTTCCCAGGAAAGTAACTATAAACATAGATGTGTATACATTCTTTCCAAGAAACGTCTTTTGATTTGCATGACCAGTGTGATTGGGAAGGTAGTAACCTAACTATCCAACGTTGAGAATCTGTAAATACTGGAGTCACAAAATAAAATCATCCTTTTCCTTATCATACATTGAACCATGTCCATGTGAATCCTTCCATGTTCTACAGTGACAGGTTTGGACTCTGGCAATATAAAGAGACTAACTTTTACATATAAACAAATCCTATGTTAAAGTTTAAATAAGAAATATCACTTCAGAATGTTCTGAGGGCTTCAGGACCAAAAAAAAAAAAAAAAAAAAAAAGCCAGTTTTTTAGAGAGAAACTTCTAAAGATTAAATCTATTCAATAAACCCTAAAAATATGCAGCTGAAACCCTAGACTATCACAGCCTCTTGTATTCTTACTTTCACTACCATTAAACACCACAAAATTAAAAAATGGAAAAAAATCTTTCTTAGGACCCTTCCAGACAAAGCTGTATGCATCAGCTGTAGACTCACACATCTTCTTTTAAGCTATGGTTGCTCCAGCTGAAGGCCTTTTACAGTCTGCAGTTAGATCAGAAAGGTATAGCAAAGGGCAATGGCCAATATATGGAGAGCCTAAATGTAATTTGAGGTTTTGATGGTGGAAGCTGGTATTTTTGGAAGGAAAAATACACATCATCTTCACCCAGTTAAAGCTAGAATCCTTCTTCACTCAAAATGAGTTATAAGTAATGAGACTGAGTGTAAACCTTGGCAGTACTGCCAAGTACCAGGAGAAGAGTCCAGGCTCTTCCAAACCCACAAATCCAGAAAGAAGCGCCGTAACCTTTGACAAATGCAAAAATATAACATGGAAATAAAAAGTCATCTGTTTGTCTGAACAAATCACCACAGTAGAATGTGCTTACAAGCAGAAAACTTGATCTGCAGTCAGGAGGTGTTATAATATTTTCAGTAACTTGAAACTTCTGCAATTCCAGTGCTACTTTTTGATTGGATTTACTTACTGTGTTTTACAAAATAGTCATGGAGAGACAAAAGGGGTTCTCATCCACCCTGCATGCCTCTGCCAGCATAACAGTGATTGTTGCCTCATTAAGAATTACAAAATATGATGATTGGAAGAAGTCCTTTCACTCTTCATGATAACAAGGAAGGAAAACACAGGTGAATTTGCCCAGAAATAGTACTAGGGAGGAAAAAGCATTTCCTTCTCTTTTCAGAGTGTTTCTAGTAGTTGTATATTATATATATATATATAATTAGAGAAAAAATATATAAAGTATATATATATAAAAGTATATATATATACTATATATTTTATAGTACATTTTGTTTTAAATATCAGAAAATGTCATTCCCAGGGTGAATAGAAAGTGAAATACTGAAAAGTTCTCTGATCTTGGCCCATCAGTGAAAGCAGTTTGAAATGTCTGCTTCTACTAAATGTTTTGTTTGGGTAACTTCCATTAGTGATTAAGTTTTATTTCCATTAGGATGTCCCTTGAATAGGATTTTATAAAAAGCTTAAATGAAATGAGAAAACACTTGGGTTAGAATTTGTTCATAACAGTGTTTCTTCAGGACTTGATTAACCTGGGATTGAATGAACTGCATTCTATCAGTTGACAATCAGTAAATACAAGTCTGGGAAATTATGGGTTTTTTCAGTTCGTTGACTCTTTCACAGCAACTCCAGCAAACGATCTGTGTAAGCAAGAATGTGAAGCCATTCATTGAGAAACATTCACTTTCTCAGAAAAGGACACATTTGCTTGCTGATACATCTACAAGCATGCATACATGGTACCTCAGAATATGTAGCAAATTTTGCAGTATATATGGGCCAAGTTTTGTTCACATTTAGACAGGCCTGTTCCTGGGTCATATCTATCATTTCACTGAATTCAAAAACAAAACTGAACCTCAAATTGGATCAATGAAAGCATTGTCTAGATCTCTGAACACAGCAGAAAATCAAAAGGCATTTAAAAGTGTTGAAAAAAAAATACTCCTTTAGGACTTCCTTTTATGGATTAATAAATTTAAAAAACAATAATAAGACTGAAAGTATGTAAGTATGAGATCACTTCTTATCCCACATATTTTAAATCCCCTTAAATAAAGGGATTGCTATAAATCCTGCACTATGAAGTGTATTACCTCTCCAAACTTTTGTTCATACTATTTATGATGTCTCTTCTAGTATCACTTTTTCTTTCCAAAATGAACTGTAAAGAAGTGAAGTACACAAATATTTCTGTGGTCACAACAGGCCTTAAAAAAAAACTTATACAGAAGATTTCCCTGCAGGATGCTCCAGCTGGTTTTCAGCATATGAATGTGACAGAGAACCAAAACAGTAATCCTTAAAAGAGGGAATAGTGTCAGGAGAAATGTGTTGCCAGAGTACAGTGTGCTTTCTGACGCAGTGAAAATCTTAATCATGACAACACCAGAGCATATGACTCCATGGTTAGCCCTGAAAATTTGTCTTACAATATAAACATCTCTATAGTTCTTCTTACATTTTTTGAGCGGGGGAGGTGGGGGGGGGGGGAAGCTACTTCCCTGATTTGCAGTAAATTACAGCTCCAGGAAAAACTTAAGCAGAAGAGAAACATTTTTGACCATCCACTTTTATCTATACACAAGATACAATCAGGTTCTGTTGCAGAAAGTCTCCAGCACATTCAGTTATAATTTCATCCAAGGTTAACTAACATCTCTAATCCCTCCCCACCCCAAACCTGGTCTTGCTCTGGAACAAACTGGTGATTTTCCCCTCTCTGTACAACACAGTTTCTGCTGTTTGTCAGATGCCTTGGCTGCATGGATCAGGATTTTCTAACCAGACAATCCATTTGTCCATGATGCACCATGCTTAAAACTCTGCCCTCCTCAGAGGAAGTCATGTCTGAAAATAAACCCTACCTGTTTGTTTCATTTGTTTCAAGGAAACTAGTTATTAATAATTAATTAATTAAAAATAGCACCCTTCCCCCACTAGTGTTTTTTTTCAGATTCAGCTGAAGTCTTCTCAAAAATCATCACTTTTTGATTGTATGTAGGGAGAAAAATAAAAATATCTTATAGAACATGGTGAAATAAGCAAGGGACAATTGTTGTTAAGCAGAGGCTCTCACCATGCAGCCTTCTCCCCATACTTGCCTTGCTCTCCCCACACCAGTCTTTAGCATGCTCCAGAATGCAATTTGCTCTTAAGAAATCAAACCAAACCCACCCCATTTCAGGTCTTTCTTCCCATCCAGTCCTTACACCTTACACAATCTCTTTCCATCCTCACTTCCCTCTCTCTTTCAGCACAGCTTCTCTGCGGGATCATGAAATGTTACTACCAGCTGCACCCTTTCTTCCTGATCATGGACAGAGGTGGAAGAAATTAATTCAAAACAAGCCTAAGTACTGTCCTAACATCAAGACTTGCAGGTACACAGATGACCTTGGGTATCATTGCCATCTACCTGTACTGTTTACATTAATTCTAAACACCTGCAAACAACAGCCAGCAGCTCCTGAGGGAGCACTGATGCCATCAAACCCTGTGCAGAGACACACCAGCCTGGGTTCCCTAGGAATCTCTCCACCTTCCAAAAAGCAACATGTCACATCTCCTCTGGACAAGGACAAGAAGTGTACAAAAAGCTTATTTCAATCTCAAATCCACTCCATTTTCTGCTTTACTTTATCTTCATCAGGCACAACCAGATTCAAAGGGAGACTTGTTGCTGCAACTCCTATTTAGGAAAAGTGTTTGCCAAAATCAGAACTTGGAAGTTCTGTTGGAATCTATCTAGCAATATTTTCTCCTCATCCTTGTAGAGACCTTGTATTTTCCCTCTGATGTCCTCATATCTGCTTCAACTTCTGCTAAACTTCAGGTTTGTTTGAACACCCGGATTGTCTTCTCTAACTATATGGTAAGGCCCTGTAGTATTTTAGATTCACCAGTTTATGCTTCCCAGCCAACACACCAAATAATGTGATGGTTTTAAAGCTCTTAAGATCACCAGAAAACTTACTCATTTCTTGCTGTGAGGTATGGATTAGGAGAAAGCAAAACCAGGCTCAAAACTTAAAAGGAATAAAGAAAATTTATTAACAGAACTACAAGAATAAATAAACTGAATAAAACCTCCAGAAACTCTTCCTCCCCACCACCCAACTATTTCCTTGTCCAACTGAGAACATAGAGACAAAACCTTGTAGTTAAAACAATACCAACAATACAATAGTCTTTTCATCAGTCTTTGTAGAGAAAGAAGTTTCCTTTGTCATTTCATGGAGAGTTCTTGACAAGAAAACAGTTTTCTCATGGCTTTTCATTCCCATGATAGCAGCTGCCTGGAAGAAAACTCTCTGCCATCATGCCCTCCACCCATTTTCACACCACTCTGAGGTGTGTTCAGGGGCCATGAACTCCAGGGGTATTATTTTAAGGATGAGTTATTCAAAGGCAAATGTTCTCTTCAGCTGTCTCTGTGATCATCTCTGGGAACAGGTTTTCTCTTTTTTCTCCCTGGGGGCCAAGTGTCTCTATCAACTCTCACTTCTCTTTCTCTGTTCCAGCATCTCATGGGATCACAACTACTCCACCATCTGCTCAACTTCATCAATAGATACCTTTGCTCAGATCTACACTTTGAAATACTTCACCTCAAAATACTCTTTCATGAATTAAAGGAATTTTTCAGAACATTATTGTCCATCTCCATGGTCTTACCAAAATAATATTTCAGCTTATTAAAGCATCTTCTCATTCTCTTCCCATCTGAGGCTTGATTCCTTCCTTCCTTTGATAGTTTATGTTGTCTCTTTACATGTTGATCACACTCTATTTCCTCTCTCTGGAAAAAGGATTAAATCTGCAAGTCTCATCTGACTAGTGAAAGGGTTAAAATCTGACCCAAGACTTGTGGATGGTCACATGATCTCTGCTGGGGCAGTGGCTAGGGCTGCTCCTAGAAGAGGATTTTTCAGTGGCTGCCCTGGGGGAGAGTGGCCAGCATCTCAACATACTGCGTGCTAAATGGCTTCCCCTTCCCCTACTCAGCAGTTTCTGGTGAAACTCAGTGGCAGCAGAATTCCAGCCTGGCCTGGCAGCCCCGCTATACAGGTCTTGGCAGGCTTCTTGAGAGGGCTCAGCCCCTCTGGTAAAGGGCTCCTGCCCCCTCACAGTCTCTATCCCCTGTCTGGGAGCTGCTGGGCTCTGGCCCCATGCCCCTCTCCAAGGCTGTGCAGGCCATGGGGAAAACGGGGGGCCCAGCTGCACTAAAGTTCTGCTACCTTTCAAAGCCAGAAACAAAGAGAGCCAGGAGCTCTTGGTGTTAAGGTTAAAATGGTGGTATTCACAAGGTTGATCTCACTTTTTGATGGTCAAAAAAACTGTCAATTCTCAGAGCTGGCCAGCTATTGGCCACTTCTCAGAGAAGAAACTCCTAGCAGCCTTTCTTTCAGAGCCATCACATCCATGGGTGTTCCTCACTTTTTTCTAAATGCCAAACCATCATAAAGTCACCCCAGGATAGGCCCACAGGAGCTAGTGAGGAAGACCTGACCAGCATCCTCATGTTTTCTCAGATTTCAGAGGGGCTCGCAGAACTGGAGTTTATCAGGATATGTACACAGTTAAAATATTTTTAACTGTTCTGAGTTCAGAGCCACAATTTTAAGACAATTTATTTGTTTATTAAATACTGTAATAATGTCCTGGGAAACTTTTTAAGTTGCTTATATCCTAAGAAGTGACATCACTAAAATGAAACTGCGGGTCACAGTGTCACAGCTGGAAACCTTGAATCCATCATAACAAGACCTTCAAGTTTCCAATTCAAAAGCTCTGGAGTGCTCAAGTATTTTTCCCCCTAAGGGTATTAGCTGAGGATTCTGCTTTCCATGGTTCATTGTGAATAAGACTTGGCACTGAGCTATTTGATAGGGTATCTCTGGAAACTATGGCTGTGAGAACACTGTGTATGGAAAAGCACAGTGCCAGAAGCTGAGGTACAGTCCTTCTAGCCCTGAAGGCAGGGTTACATTCCTGTGAGGAGCCTACAAACTTCAGAACTGTATGAAATACAGGTAAACAGTCCAAGTTTGGTAACAGATACATCCAGGCCTAAGTAAGAGAATAAGTACAGGTATTACTTGTGTATGCATGACAGAATAAGAGAAAACAATCTATGTGAAAAAGATGTGCATTAAGGCAGAGGACACAGCCATACACATAAATGCATGGAAGAGGTCCCTTATAAAGGAATATCCTATGTTCAGCTTTTTCCCTGTTTGACTAATGGAATTCAATGTTCTTACATCTCTATGATGTTACAGACAACAAGAGTGGTAGAAGAATAATGCTGAAGTAATTTGGACACACCTAAGGACTCCAACGTCAAGCCTTCAAATTTATCTGACAGTAATCTTGAACCAAAATGCAGAAAATTTCTGCAAATGCTTCCGTATGAAGTCATCTGCAGGGAAGGAAGTTTCTACTGTCTAGCATTTGTTGTTTAGTCTTGTATCTACTGAGGCTGCTAATGGGGACCACATTTCTATTAGTAGATTTACTACAAAACTGCCATCTAGCTCATGTGGAAACCCAAATCCAGCAGGATTTTTATGACCACTCCTTGAAGGTGCAAAGTTCCGCATTTTGTCACCAACCACAGAATAGTTCAGGTTTTCCCCCAAACCCTTTTAGTGACTACAGTTCATTTCTAAAATTAACACTTTCTTGAAACTCACTAAGTTGCATCTGTAGAGAGGAAAAAAAAATTAAGTTACAAACTTTAATAAATAAACAAAACCATTTAGAAAAATCTTCCAAAGATAAACAGAATTTCCTGCATGGCTTACTGGCCCAGCTAGGATTAATCAGCCCAATAAGAAAGATTATTAAGATTTTTTAAATGACTAAAAAGTCCTGAGAAATTTCAACATGATCAGGAGGAAGAAAATTTAAATAATGAGTGTTCTTGCCCTCACACATAAAACACAAAGGATTATTTCTTAAAGATAAAACCCACAATAATAACTATTTTTGTGCAATTTTGGTTGCCCAGAGAACAGGGAAATAACCTTATACAATCTCAAGTAAGTCTGATAGAGTCAGCTATCCATTAGCTGTAGAGACTTGTTATTTTTTTAGCACTGCAGGTCATGCCCCAGTAAAACAAAACGGGGAAGATGGTGGAAATTGAAGGAGTTCTTTCAAAGAAGGAAAAGAAGCATGAAGCAGTGAGGTGGCTCACCCAAGAGGTTTTGAACAGAAGGGAAGAATGAAATCAGATCATTACAACAGTAGTAACTGATGCAGAAAATAGTGATTTCTCCTCTCATCTCTCTGTATCTGAAATACCAGCATCCAGAGTCACTATGGACCAGCAGGAAATTTTGCCTATAGAAAACTCCAGTAGGAAAACTAATTTTCTAAAAAAACTAAAATCAATGGAGAAATATTAATATAATTCCTGGAAAATGGGGAAGATATCTCCTCCCCAATACAGTACTGCATTGGGGGAAAAAAAAAGAAAGAAAAATTCTGAAAGAAATGTTTTTCAAGAAATGCACAGTTTTCTGCACCTCTAAAAGCTATTGAGAGAACATAAAATAAAATCTCTTCCCAGCATTTCATGCTGTTTCACAAAACACATTTAAAGAGAAACAAGTAAGTTGTATGGGAGAGTGATGAGCCTCTGAACAATTCCTCTTTTCATCAGGATCCAAGCTGGGTTTCAAAAGCTGCTTGAGATATGCCTAGCTATTTCTGTTCCACAGCAATACAGTCATGGAAAGTTTTCCATGTACCACAGCAAGGCTACAGAGCAAACAGTTAATCACTGGAGTGTCTGAGCTTGCACAATACAAAACAAACAGGGAGTAATATATGACAAAACCTTGAAAGTGGAATTTTGGACTCTAATTACCTGGTCATAAGCTCTTTTGAAAGGGCTGTGTGAGATAATAAATTTATTGTTAGAGAAGAAAAACAAGTCTACTTTGTCTGGACTCTAATATTAGATTTGTAGCAGATTGTTATCAGTGCTTTCCCCTGGAATATAGTTTCCTGCACAGATTTAAAAGAAGAAGTCTTTTTCTCTTCCTTCAAGGCAATAGTATGCAATGTAGCTGCTCCTACATTTTTCCCATATTTGGGGTGAACTGCAACTGGCTTAATTTTTGCTTATGCCTTGGTTTCCTTTGGCTTTCCAGCAAGAAGTGTCTTGGTTTCCTTTGGCTTTCCAGCAAGAAGTGCCTGCAGAATTCCTACAGGCAGACTCCCACTAAGTATTTTTTCTTGTTCTTCTGTGCAGATTTTAGTGGGGAAGCCATTACATGCATGCTCTGTATCTGTGGGAACTGGTGGAAGGGAGCTCAGAGTAGTTCACAGGCGGAGGGTGCTGGGGTTTCCTGGTGGGTCTTGAACAGCTGTGTTCAAGAACAAATGGGCAAATTCAAGTCCAGTGGCTCTTGCTGTACCACACCTCACAGCTGAGGACCTGCAGAGCCTATAGTTCTACAGCCCTCTGGCACCCCTTGGTTGGTCTGATGCCTGAGCACTGACGTGGGGACAACACCAACATTACTAAAGAGCTGTGGCTTGGCTGCACCAAAGATAAAGTGATTTAAAAATATGGGGGAAAAAATGAGCATCAGGACTTGGGATTTCTCTATTTTTACACAAATCTAGAGGAAATCACAGAAAGGAAGGATTACTTGCCCCACCTTAGGGTGGAGTGAGTCAAGATGACTATAGAGTTTGATGGGACATTTGAAGGTCATCTTGTCCAGCCTCCCTGCAGTGACCAGGGACATCTTCAAGGCCTGGCCTTGAATGTTTCCAGGGATGGAGCATCCACCACCTCTCTGGGCAACCTGTTCCAGTGTTTTACCACTCTCAGTGTAAAAACTTCTTTAAGAATACTTCTATTTAACTTCTATTAAATAACAATGGCCTCTTGTCTTTATTTGCTTCATCAAAGTGTACCCATGTCCTCCCTTGTTTTATTGTATAACCATTCTCACTGAAACACTAGGGGACCATACCCTTGACCCTTCTGTGATAATGTTATCACAAATGTAAGACTTCTCTAAAAGAGCAGATGTGCCAAAGTAGCCCAAGGATGCTGAGCTGAATGGAAAGTACACACTGATCAAATATTTGCTATTGCTGATGGAGAGGGAGCTGAGAAGTGGCACTTCCATGACATTTTATTCTTGTAAAGCCAAGAACTGCTCTATAACTTTTGACTGTGCCTTTGCTAATTAATCTCACACCAGAAGTAAATTGAGAGATTTGGAAAAGATGAAAGTATTTATTCTCAATCCACAGTATCACACAGAAATAACTCCTATTAGGAAATACCATTAATAAATAAGTCCTTATGATGACTGGGAGAAATAACTGATCATATCAAATGAATTTACAGCTTAAGAGCAGGGTGACATAGCAACTCCATGCAAGGTTATCTTGCTCTGTCCTGTTGTAATAGGCATATGTGCTTAGCTAAAAGCTTATTTTAAAAGCCGTACTCATATTCCAAAAGTCAGCTAAGAATAGTAGTCTACAAATACGAGGTGTTTCCATACCATCCATTAGCCAGAGCTCCAGGAATAGCATTGTGCAAGAATCAGGGAATTAAAACATTTTTACCACTTCTATTGTGGTATTGACATGCAATGGGTCATTTCTCATGAAATGTGAGTTCACATGAAAGTTGCTAATATAGATGCGGCCTGAAGTACAGATTGATTTGGCTTAAATAGAAAGCAAGCAGGAACAAAAAATGCTGTGTTCAAGGAGGAAACAGTGAAATGACTCAAAATACCTCTGAAAAGTTCTGGACAAGAGATGAAAATAATTTCAGCTGCTGATTTTTCTGGCAGAACAGAAGTCCAATTTGTCTCTTCTAAAAATGCATGCATACCCTACTGAAGCAGTTGCCTTCAGCCTCCCTTTTGCATCTTTGCAACCCTACTGGGATGCATTGGCATGTATATACACACCACTTTTATCAAGCATCACAAAGTACCTCAATTCTGTCTAGTTCTTTTCTTTTGGAAAATGGAAGAATGCTACCTGTCTTAAATTTTGTCTAATATATTGTCTTATCTAGTTTGAGAATGTTCCAAGTGATTTAAAACAATGACAAGAGTTGTCATGAAGAGAAATCAGTGCATTTAATAAAGTCATGTTTCTTCTTTTAAGGAAGAAAAGCTACTACGAAGGATGTGGATAAAGGCCAAAAAACCCCAAATTGCAACAGGAGTAAAAACAAGCAACACCAAAGTCTCTCCAAAAAGTAGAGAAACCCCCAGAAGACCATAAAAATAAAATCAAAACATTCATTCACCACTGACTCTAAGATATTTCACCTGTGGGACCTAAAATACGGTTAAGCTTGTGATATATACAGATTTCACTTATCCTATTATACCTTATTTTAAACCTGCGTTTTATTGTTACTTGTTACCACACAGAAGTCAGGCTTGTTGGGATGACTTTATACAGCTGTTTCACTCCACACTCCTGTGCCTTCATATCTCTGTAGAGATGCACAATTTGTCACAGTGGGCAAAGCAATTTTAAAATTGCTGTTAAGGAAAGGCAAGTCCTACATGGTCATTTCCCCAAATCAAAGTCCCTCACAAAATGGAGAATTACACAAAATTGCTTTCATTTTGCAAAATGGGAGAATGACAAGACTGCCATAAAAGATTTTAGATCACAGCTTAATTCCAGATGCTGTATAATTCTCACAGCATCACAGCCTGCCTCCATCAGGTGAACATCAGAGATGTTTAGAAGAGCTTGTAGCAGTCCATGCACCTGTCACTAGAGCATCACAAAATTCCAATAAAAGTAAAAAGAAATAACCTGTCATTTGATACAAACATTGAAATAATTCTCCTGTTTTAACCCAACTTCCCACCACAGAGCATCCATTTTTCTTTAACATTTTCCAAACAAGCCTATATATTTATCCAAGCTCATGCATACAATATTTAGTCATTTCAAATAACATTAGATTTAAATGTGACCATTAACTTCTGCAGACTTGGTTAAAATGCAGACTAGAAAATCCCTACTTTCTGTCATTTTGTGGTTGCTGTGTTTAGAAAATTTTCCTTCTGGGAATTTGCTGTGGTCAGAAAGCTTCATCATAAACACACTGTACTACATTTGCTGTAAAAACAAGAAGAGAGTGGCTTCTCCACTCCACTTTTCCTTTTCAAGAACCATGGCTTATGATGTTTTAATTAATGTCTCTTAGTTTGACAATTCAAGAATTTAAGAAGTAATCTGAACATGCTTTCTTACCACAAAGCTGTGGTCATTGATGCAGAGGGCTGTGAGCTCATTGCATATTGCTAGGTGGGTTTATGTCTGACTGTGTCATATACCAGCTCCTTTTTCTTCCTTACAAAAGTCCCATAAGACACAGATACTTAGAATTTTAAAATAGCAAGAAAAGACCAGAGGATGCACTACTCTCATCATAAGGTCCTGGAGGTCTAAGTAAAACAAAGGCAACTCGGGTTGTACCATGAAGTAAAACACAGTTGTTCAAAACTAATGCTGAGACAGCTTTGATATTTTTGAAGGATGATCTATAGAATAGTTTACAGTGGTAAAAAAAGCACAAGAATTGCATAGGCAAAGCTCAAAAAAAACTATGAGGGAGATAATTCAGTGTTTGAATGTCAGAAACAAAAAAACCCCAATATTTAAAGCAACTCTACAGTCTAGTAACAGAATTTCTGAAGGGCTAGATGAAGCCTATCACTTTTGTAGTCTCCCAAGAATCAGAGGTATTTGGCAGATGCTTGAAACAGGAAAGGAGTAAGTTTTATTTAAGCCTTAGACATTATTTATAAAAAGTCAGTACATAGTAGTTGACTGTGAAAACCTTGTACTTTCATATCTATAAAATGTATATTTTAAAAAACAGCTTTAGGGTTTTAGAGTTGCCTGAACCATCTACATTTTTGTCTTTTATATATATATATAGGGGTGTGTGTAGGTGTATGTATTTATAAAGCAAGTTTTTGCCTTTTTTATTTGTTTCCCATAAGGGAAAACACCCTCCTCATTGATCTAAATTGGTTAGTTTAAACACCTTTCTCTAGGACACTGATGAAGAGTATTTTTGTGGGTTTGGAAAAGCTGAAATTATTTTCACTTTAAAAATCCCATAGTGCAGAAAGGCGATGTTCCAGCAATCAAAAACATGGCATGTTCTCTGAGCTTGATTCACTGTAGCTAAGTCCCCAAAGAAGCAGTGCTAGTGGATTATTACCAGTGGTAGTGTGTTCTAGAAAGAGGAAAAATAGCCCATGAAAACATAAATAGGTGCTGTTTAAAACAAGCTGTGCACAGGTACCACTCACAGACAGGCAGCCAGCATTACATCTTAGTCCAGATGTAGTTTAGGTTTCTTCCTGGTGAACAGGAAGTTTTCCATTAGATATTCTCAGCCAAAAAACAAAAACCAGATCAGGGCCTGATATAAAAAGTTGTCTATCCTTGGCTAAGTTAAATATCCTCTGAGGACCCCATCCTGAGAGCACCTTGCCCTGTTTGCTCCCACTGTGGAGGGGACATGCTGCCAGCTGCGGGACGTAGCTTCCCACATGATGTTT
This sequence comes from Parus major, assembly GCF_001522545.3. Taxonomy (NCBI): domain Eukaryota; kingdom Metazoa; phylum Chordata; class Aves; order Passeriformes; family Paridae; genus Parus; species Parus major. Next base: position 111,550,946 of record NC_031770.1, read on the forward strand.
GCCACCTTTGCCAGTCCCAGGAAAGGGAGGGATTTTTGACAGCAGTTTTGCAGACCATATCAGGGTTGGCTAGTAAAATGCTTAGCACTGAATGAATCCCAGCTACCTACCTCCTTCTGGCCCAGTCCCAGTGCAGCCTCAACAATAGTATTTGAGAGCAGAAACACAGAAACTGAAGCTTCTTACCATAAACCATATGCCGAAAAACACACCACAGACATTTAGTAGCTATATAAGGAGCAACCCTGACACTGGTCTACCATTTGCAGTTGTCTCCACCTCACACTGCTGCAGCACAGTTTCTGCCTTTGCAGGCTCACACTGACTTTTGAGTTGCACAACCCTGTCTCTGAAAGCAGGAATAGATGACCAATGACCAATCTACAACAACAACAGCAAGCCCCCACATCTTTGCTTTGCTCTCACGTCTGGTACATTTTTGCCACATACCCCCAAAGTCAACTTCATGGCAAGTGTTATTTTCTCTGTCCTGAACTGGATTAACTGCTCTCCTCCTCAGTTCTCACCAGAGCATAAAATCCCCATTTTATATTTCCCCAGATCCCCCCATCATAGCAGAATGGCTCCAGATTGAAACAAGATTTGCTGAAGATGCCTTTATGCAACTCTTCCCATTCCAACCTGTCCAAATAGGTCCTGAGGAGCTCATTCTTTGGCTCAGTTTTTCTATGAGAGCAGAGGTAGTTTTGCAAAACAGCCTCAACCAGGATGAATCCTACCTGGCCTGCACAGCATCTGCAGGAAAGCATGGGTAGGACTGGTGCTTCCAAGGAAATATTGCTTCTTTTCATTACTGAAGGTCCAGACAGGGACAGAGGGGCTGTCGTGGCAAGGGGCAGCAGAAGTCCCTACCATGTTTACAGGGACTCTTACATGCAATTAAGTACGTGCACAATGAGGAGGAGTGAAAGTACAAATCACAACTGAGCCCATGAAGCTTTCTAGCTTCAGGTATCAGATATCCAGTCTTAAACCAGGCAATAAAAGACCCTCTGAACTCTAAAATCTCATAATAAATCACTCCTGGGAATGACCACACCAACCATGCCTGTACATCTCTGAGGGACAGCCTAGGAAAGGTTAGTTTTGCTCAGAGAGGAAAAAAATGGTACTCATATCTTCATTCATTCAGGGTGTTTGTATTGCCACAGACATTGTGTAACTCCCAGGGAAAAGGAAATTGTCATCTGTAGGAGACGCTTTCTGGGGATGGTCAGAGACACGGCAAAGACCTCTATAATCGAGTTAGGTGTTAGAAGTTTATTTCAGGGCGTGGGGTAGAGAGAGAGAGAGAGCCTGCTATGAGCCAACAGATAGAGCTCAAGGTGGGCTCAGGGAGAACAATACAAAAGAGGGTAAGATACGAATACATGAGTTTAAGACTTAAGATTGCTACGAAAGAGAGTTACAGAACATAACAGAAGTGAGAGAGCCGGAAAAAGAGCTAAAGAAGAGCAGGAAAGAGCAGCAAGAGAACATAGTAAGAGAAACAAGAGAAAACAAAAGAACTAAGAGTTAAGAGAGACCAGGAGAGACTAAGAGAGACCAAGAGTTAAGAGAGACTAAGAGAGACCAAGAGTTAAGAGAGACCAAGAGCGACCAAGAGAGACCAAGAGAGACCAAGAGTTACTAAGAGAGACCAAGAGAGCGAACTCTCTTTTACAATTACTTATATAATCTATACATATGAATATTCTATTCTTTCACTGACCAATCTTTCTAAGTATACTAATACAGTAACATTTGTGTGCAACCTATAGAAATCGCTATTTTTGCATATT
>NC_031770.1:111552802-111636321 GCF_001522545.3 Parus major
GGGGTCTCAGCTTGGTTTTATTGCAGGAAAGAATGTGTTCTGGCATACCAGCCCGGTTTCTTTGAATTATTCAAACCGTGCTATCATTTGTATTTCTTCCTTAGCCTTTCTGGCTACAAAGTCATATTTATAATTTCTTTCTAATTCTACCTTCCCAACAGTCATCCTCAAGAACACTTCACAATAAGAAGCCCTGTTCTATTCTCAGGGTGAATACTGCTGAGAAGGACACAAATGAATGAAACCTGGCCATGAACTAAAGAACATAAAAGAATGTTTCTGCCTATTTCAGAGGAAAGACATATTTGCAGCTTTACTTTCATTTTTAAACAAGCAGACAAAGGATTTTTATCTCCTATATGAAAGACAGACAGGGAAGAATTTCTTTATTTTAACTGCAAAATTCTATAGATGGTCTGAAGTTGGGGAAAGCATGAAGCTTGAGCTACTTAAGGGCTGGGAAAATACTTTATCTTCCATGTTTGATTTGGATGGCTTTGGAAAAGTACAGAAAGGTCCAATTTTGCTTTTAAGTGTCGCAGCAGCAGGAAAAAAATTTACTTCCCCGAGCTGTCATTGCCATTGACTAGTCTCCATACTTATGTATTTATAAACCCATTTTCTCTCCAGAGTCAGATTTTGTTAATCTATGGTAAAGCTCCTCTATGCTTTTGTGTGCCCCAAAAGATGCTCTTTCTGCTTCCAGATTATCTTAACTGGACTTATGCATGTTCTGTTCTGGCTCTAGAAAAGTCACAAGGTGCAAGCTACTTATTTTATGAGGTGTTTACTTCTGAGATCTGATATCCTTCAGATGTTTGTACTGTGTTAATGAACTATTGCCAGCAATATCACTGATATTTCTTCCTTTCATCATATTTGCATATTTTTCTTATGAGTTTCCTGTTTTCTCAAACTTGCCAGCCTTACACACAGTTTCAGTGTAAAACATCATTAAGAAAAGAAATTATTGAGTGAAAGAAAACCTCACATTATTCAATTGCAACAGAGAGCAAGGCAGCATGTCTTTTCTTGATTGCAGTCAGTACCTGATAATGCTGGATATTTTTAGCAAGAGTTGGGCACCATATCCTGTTCAGGCACCACTTTGTTGCAAGGGTGGGATCCTGGGGGCCTGTCCGACCCCCACCTTCTGCCAGCAACGAACCCAGATAGCCAGGCTGTCCCAGGAGACAGAGCCACCATCCAGGGCTCTGCAGGCAGCCTCCAGCCAGGGGTAACCCTTGGAGCACAAGCAAGGGCCTTAAGTGATCAGCTCTTTTAGCAGCGATTTCTGCCCTGTGATCAGCTCTGTTCAGCCCAGCCAGCTCCATTCTGGGGTTCCCCTGCTGATGCAGACAGAAAGACAAAAGCAGACAAAAGACAAAAGACGGGTAGACCATATAACATTCCACGTTTAATGCAGGCTTCAGCAAAGGGGGACAGTGATGGTCTAACCCCAAACTGGGTAAAAGCTGGGGGTTTTATAGGGAAGGGGATGATTGGGAAGGGGACCAGTAGTCTGGGACTGGGGTAAAATGACCAATAGTTAACATGGGGTCCTGAGGCGGGGGTGGGGGGGTGGTCTATGGCTTAGTCACAGTGACTAGGCAGTTTTATCTTATCTTAGGGAATTGATCTCTAGGGAGGATGCCACAGATGCCTGTCAGAGGACTGGGCCTCCTCCACAGCATCTTCCTTTGAATTTAACAGCAAATACTAAAAGCCAAAAGCTGCTCATCTGTACACAGGTGAAGAGATTCTTTTTTAAATTTCCATTCATGTTTTCTCCTTTGGCTTCTCTTGTTTTCTGAATCCTACAATCCTAAAAAACAGTGTAGGGTTTTTTTGCCTCTGACAAAAATAAAAAGAGATATATATGATTGGGGCATGTATTTAGAATAATTCAGATGTTGCTAGATAAATCTACTGGAATTAAAGGTGACTTCCAGGCATCAGTCTTTTCTTTTGTGTTTTGTGTGTTAGTTGCGACAGAGATTTCATAAGCCACATGAACTTGAGACTATACAGCTTTACCAGGTGAAAATAAATCTGAGGGGGAAAAGTGCCTTACAGCGTTCTATTGCATATTCCTTTGTGCATTCAGGCTCCCCTCTAAAAGGTCAAAATTATGGCAATGAAGAAAAGAGAAGGCATCTCTTGACACAGCCTTCATCCTCTCACCTTCAGTTCTCATTTCTTTCAAAACAGCTAATTCTGAGCTTACTTATGGATATTTTAAGAAGCATTAAAGTGCTAGGAAAGGCCTCCTTTGAAGAAATGCAGGGATAGTTGTACATGGATTTGTTGAAAATTAAAGAACATATGCAATTCTTGGAGTTACCAGAAAAGTCTGGACCAGAGGATGTGGCTCTGTATTCATATAAGGGAATACAATGACAACAAAAATATTTAGGATGCCAGTGTACCAACCAATACAAGTGTTAGCTCCTTTATTCTTCTCATTATTTCTTCTTTTGACAGCACCTCTGGTCTCCGCTGCTCAGATATCAGCATGTGTGGGGTGAGGTGTTTAAGCTCTCTCCACAGATGATGTTTATGGCTTTCAGACCAGCCACTTCATCTGCCCAGCTCACACAACTGATCAAAGAGATTGCAATATATCCTAAAACCTTACCCCAAAACCCAGAACCCAGGGAAAAACTGACATTGCTTTTTAAAGTAGTGCTCTCCTCTGTCCACACTATGAAGATAAAATTTAAGATACCATCTATATTTAAGTGTAATTTATTCCCTCTTCACAACAACTTAAGAAAATGCAGGGTTCATCAGACACCAGGTGGATTTGCTTGGACACAGAAGTCAAACGCAGTATCAGAGGCTATTTGCTACTGTAGAGATTCCTCAGGAGATAAAAGTATGGATCACTGGAACATGCGTTTGGAAGTTTTGTAGAGTTGATAATACAGAAAGCTATGCACATGCTTTTTCTTATCACCATGTCTTTAATGTTTTGTGGGAACGGACTGCTTCTTATAATAATTATTATTAAATAATTGGTCATATTTTCCCAGCTTATTTATAGAATCATAGAATATCCTGAGTTGGAAGGGACCCACAAGGATCATTGAAGTCCAACTCCTGGCCCTGCAAAGGACAGCCCCATGAGTCACACCATGTGCCTGAGAGCATTGTCCAAATGCTTCTGGAACTCTGTCAGATGTGACCACTTCCCTGTGGAACCTCTTCCAGTGCTCAAACATCTTTTTTTTGTCTGGTCTTGTTTTGAAAATTAATCTAAGTTTTTTTTCTAACTCAGCACAATAAAATGCACACCATACCTTAGTAACAGTTACCTGTGCCATGGTATAAAAAGGAAATGGCCCCAAGGAACTGAACAAGTTGCTTTCCCCTTACTTCTCCCACATTGACTTTCACTATACCCACACATTTCCAAAATACATAGTTTTTGCACTTTTTAAAATCATTGTTTACTATGGTTGGATGGTGCCATTTCTAAAACTGTAAATTGACCTGGCATATGACCAATATTCCTAATGTTGCTGCTGCATTGGGAAAAAAAGATTCCCCACAAACCACCGACACACACAAAAATTCCTGATTGAGAAGAGGCAAAGCACTGAGTCGGGAAAGGATAAAGGTCAAACCCATAGCACATAATTACTCAGAAAACTATTTGCGATTTTGTGGTGTAAAAGTGACATGACTTTTTATCGAAAGATGAGTATCTTTTATCAAATATCTGATGCTGTCATAGCTTTAGAGATTATTCTACTTCTTGACTCGGAGCTCACAAATGGCTGGAAAAACAACTTTTATAGGAATAAGTAAGTTCAGTGATAACTTCCTTAGTACTGGATGAAAACTATTTGAGCAATCTGAGACACACAGTGTCCCAACCACAAGACTGTCACCAAATGTTATTTGTCACCCTGTGACTCACTTAAGAGGCAGCTGTTAATAGCATGAAGCTCTCATTGCTCTTTTTCCTCATGAAGGTTGGATCCATGTGCTGAGAACTTGGATGACATAGGAGCTAATGATGGGTGGTTTATTATCAGACTACTTAAGAAGTATAAACTAATGCTAACTTCCTCTGTTCAAAGTCTTAACGATAAAAGTTTTGAGTCTCGCTAAAACTAGAGCTGCTCCATAAGTGGAATACAGTGAGCACACCAGCCATTTCAAGCTTATTGTATGTGGGACAGGCAATATTAGTGTCTAGTTTCCAAAATATGGTGCATTTCACACTGTCTTTCTGCAGTGCAAAGAGAATGGAGATTTTGTAGTTTTGTTTTTTTCTGAAATGAAGCTCTCAGTATTTTGTCAGAGGAGAAAGCCCCTGCAGAAATATGGGGATGTACACAATCTCAGGAAATAATATTCAGGCAATTGAATTCTTGAGGGTTGACACACTGCTAGATGCTAAGCCAACTCATCTTGAGAGACATTGCTCTCACCAAAAGCTGGTATATGAAAAAGTAACTTGCATCAGTCTGAGAGAACTTGTTCCTTGAGGTAACAAAATCAGATAAGACACTTTGCAGAAAAGAACAGTTGCAAATGCTTTCTACAGGGTGGGAAACTCACTGGACTGGGGGCTTTACTTGCTCTTTTTCAAGTCTGGTATATTGCACAGAAGTGTGCAAGTTCAAGAAGAGCAGGTACACACCAAATGAAAGAAAAGTTCTTTATGTCTGGTCCAGACAAGAGCTGAGGCCAAAGTCAATACAAAGAGGTAGCTTTAGTCATAAAACCCCTCAGTCATCTTGATGGCTTGGGTTTTTTTCCTCCTTCCTTAGTAATGTCCTAATTACTTGCAACGGTTTGCTTAAATATTAACTACCTATGATTTGAGGAGAAACCACAGACTGCATAAATATTCTGCTATTATATGCCAATGAATGACACATATCCCCTGTTCTGAAAGGGCCTCATGCTTACCCCTTCTCAGGAGTATGCAGAAAGTCATGATTACTTGGTTGATGGGAAGAATTGCTTTCCACAACTATTAAAGAGGGAATCAGCTATGGTTGCATGATAGGCTAAAATATAATACAATGGACAAAATCAGTGAAAAAGAAAACACAGTATGTGGAACAAGAATATTAAGTCTCTATGGGGAAAAAAAAAGGTTGCAGAGTATATATAGTGTGCACTGAAAACAATGAAACCTCCACAAAAAGTATCTCACCTAAACCTCCTTGGGAAAGAAAACTAATACATCTAAAATCTTTAATGAAAGTCAGGAGGACTATGTCAGGAAAAGTCAGGAAACTATGAGAAATATTTGTGCTACACTATTATCTTGCCATTTTCAAACTGCTGAAGGAGTTTATTCATTCCTGTTCTTGCCAAACATGAAGGTAGGTACATAATTACAATGGCCTGTTTTTTTTAATAAGACCTGATTTGGAATTGCTCGAGTGCTCGTTTGAGGTACCAGTTCAAGTCCTTTATCCTTCATTCAAATCCAGCTCTGGTGTGGCAGAGGCTATAATGAACACAGAGAATGAGCTCAGCCCAGGACTGGATCAGCTGCTACCTACCCACACCTCATAATTTGCTCTCTGACTTGGTACAGAGGCATGACCTGAGCATGGACAGCATTTTCATTACCAACACACTGATGAGCCTCTTAGAAATTAGCCCTTCCAGAGTTACCATCATTTACACAAGAATGAGTGGGTGAGTGGGTCCATAGGGAGCCAAGGGAATAGGTATCACAATATAATTCTGTTCCTCATTCCTTGGGCTGTATCTTTTGTGGAGCTTAAAGCTACCTGAACCTGGAGTAAAGCAGCTTAAAGACTACCACATTATGGTGGCAAAGAAAAACTATAGAAATGCCATTAATGAGTATTACTTAACTGCTGCATTCATTATATAACCACATTATTACATGCTTGGATTTTCACTTACATCCTTGTTTCAATACCATGACTCAGTGAAAAATAATTCTTAGATTATTTTCCAACATCTTTGTCACCTCTCCCATTGATGCATGTAGGACTAGACAGGAAAAAGACAGCAGAAAACAGTTCAGAGACTGCTACTCTGTGTAGACCAAATCTTCAGACATTGTTGCATCCAGCATTGCTCACTGATGGGAACCATTGTGCTAGGAGTTTGGCCCTGGTCTCGTACACTGGAGCTGTGCTAGCAGCTCTGTGACCTATCAGGACTGAAGTGACCTAAATATTCCTCTCCCAGCCTTTGTACTAATGTTGTAGCATTTCCAGATGTAAAAGCAATATGAACACAGGATATGGTGCACTCTTCCTTGCACAGGATTTGACTCAGACTCCCTTATCCAAACAACACCCCGAGCAAGTACTACATCTCCCGAGTGCTCACCAGCTGGCATGGCTCCTTGCTCTGTTCTAACAAACTTTATGGCAAGTTGGTTCAATGTTGGTTCAATGCAAGTATGGCTTGCAATGTTCACAAGGCTAGAATGGGAGCATGAGGGGCAGAGCACACACAAGTTGGCATGGACATAAGCTTTCCCATTTATAGAAGTATTTGGATGCTCCAGAAGCTGAGAATAGCAGATGTAAAACATTCCTGGATCTCTGATTCTTAATTTAAGATTTAATCATGTCATTTGACATTTTCTATTCCAAGATTTCCCCAGTGGTGAGCTTCTTGAATTGGGTCAATACACCTTGTAATCACACATCTTCAGATCAGCTGTCAACTGGATCACTGAATCTCCTCCACAAACATATATATTTTGAGATGATGTGTGTATGCATGAGATGTACATTCCTGGGAGTAATTGCTGACTGGGTGTCGTGGTTTTAAAGCAGTAACTAAAAAATTACTTATTTCTTGCCGTGAGATATGGATTAGAGCAAGAGCAAAACAGGCTTAAAACTTAAAAAGGAATAAAGAAAGTTTATTAACAAACTACAAGAATAAGAAGACCAGAATAAACTTCCAGAAAACCATTTTTATCCCCTACTACCCACCATCCCCTTGTTCACATGTCAACAGAGAGAAAAACTTTGGAACTTTGGTGTTTAAAACAGTCCAAATTCTTGCTACAGTCTTTTCATCAGTCTCTGTAGAGAAGCAGAAGTCTTCTTCTGCTAATCTATGGAGTTTCTCACAAGAAAACCATTTCTATTATAGCTTTCTATTTTTCTGATGCCAATTGCCTGGAAATCTGGTCATCAGTTCATTCCTCCCATTTCACATCACTCTGAGGTGTGTATGGGTCATGAGTCTAGGGATGTCATTTTAAGGATGAGTTATTCAAAGGCAAAAGTCTTCTTCATCTGTCTTTGTGAGCTCCACTGGAAAACAGTTTTCTCACTGCCCCCCAAGGCTTCAAGTTTTCGCTTCACTCTGTTCCAGCACTTCACTGTATCACAATTACTCTACTTTTTACTCAAAATCCACACTTTGAACACTCTATTCCTCCCTATATACTCTGTCATGAATTAAAGGAGTTTTTTCAAGACCCTATTGTCCATCTCCATAACTTTAACAGAAAAATATTTCAGCTTATAAAGCATCTCCTTATTCTCTACCTTTTCTCGAGCTTAATTCTTTTCTTTACTGTCTCTGATAGTTTATAAAGTCTCTTTAAATGTTGATTACTCTCTTTTTCTCTCTCTGGATAAAAGGATTAATCTGCAAGTCTCATCTGGGTAATGAAAAGGGTTAAAATCTTGCCCAGGCTTTTGCAGATGGTTCTGTGATCTCTGCCGGAGCAGGAGCTGGAGCTGCCTGCAATGGAAGATTCTTCATGGCTGCTCTGGAGAGTGTGGTCGCTGTCTCAGCCTGCCGCAGGTCAAGAGCTTTTTTTCCTGTCTTTACTCGGCAGTCTCTGGTGAATACCATCACGGAAAAAAAACTGCAGCTGAGCCAGGGACCGGCCTGGCCAGGCCAGAGCCCAGGGCAAGCCCCGCAGGCCCCATCTCCTGGGCCGGAAGCTGCTGGGCCCAGCCCCTGCCCGGGCCGCATGGCCTGGGCACGGAACGGGAGGCCAGCTAGAGCTCTGTTACCTTTCACAGCCAGGAAACAAAGAGGACCAGCGTGCTCTGACTTTACATCTTAAGGAGGCGTTTACAAGTTGACTTCACTTTTTAACGGTCAAAACTGCTGTCAATTCTTAGAAACGACTGATAATTGGTCAGGAGGAAAGACTCCCATCAGCCACCAGCAGCTTCAATTTCCTTAGCTCCCAAAACCACCTTAAAGGTAAAGCCACCCCATGACACTGGGGAAACAGACCTCAGCTCCTCAGAATTCTGAGAACAATTGCCAGTTTTTTTGGTGTGATTTTAACTAACTTAAGGCAATTAAGGATAGAATGACACTCCTACCTCCTGAAGGATTTCATCAGCCTTCTAGACAGGTACCTCATCTTCAGTAAATTTAACTCTTTTATCACACCCTCCCAATCCTTCAGGTTTTGAAGTCACTCAGGCACTGTGCAATTTTGGGGACTGAAAAAGAATTTACTGCAACAATATTATCTGTTGGGCTCAAATCCTATTTGGTTTTAGATTATTACTTGGAGAACATTTCATATATGTTGCTTCTACCAGTTGTAATGACTAGACTAAATAAATAACTAATACATATTGGTTGTATATGAAGAGACAGGAGCTACTGTCAAGCCAAGACAACATGACATAGCCTTTTTAAAATAATTTAATTTCTTTGGGGGAAAAAAAAGGTCAAAAATGGTAAATATTCAAAACTGAAACTTCATAGGAGTATTTTGGAATCACAGAAGTTTAAATATATAGGGAAGGACCTCAAGGTGTCACCTACAGCTTATTTGGTCCGGATAGAATATCTGAACCTAGATGTTCCCTGGCACAAGGATCTTCTAAAAACCTCCAAAATCAGAATTTCCAAAATGGCCTATGTAGCTTATTCCTAGACTTAGAAAGCTCTTTTTAATCCTTCAGATGAGTGCTGATCTTTTCACTTTTATGTCCTGCCTGTACTGGACATGGAGAGCACTTGATGACATTTTTTATGTTTGAAATCTATTATCAGAAAAGCTGATGACTTTCATCTGCTATAAATAGATTCCTTCAAATTTCTTCCACCTTCCACATGGTTCTTATCATACTTCTTGATGACTGCAACTTGTGATATTTTGCCTTTGTCAAAAGATTTGGAAAGTCTGTGTCACCAGGGTCATGTGGAGGAAGCCCAGTCCTTTGACAGGCCTCCTCCCTGGAGATCTGCCCCCTAAGAGAAGACAAAACCACCTAGCCATGGTGACTAAGCTGTGGACCCCTTCCTGCTTCGGGACCCCATGTTATCTCCCTCTTAACTATTGATCTTATCTTATCCTGGTCTCAGACCACTGGTCCCCTGTCCAATTCTCCTCTTCCCTAAAAAAACCCCAACTTTTGTCCATATCAGGGGTAGATCATCACTGGCCCCCTTCACTGAAACCTCCAATAAAGGACTCTCTACATGGGCTCCCGTCTCTTGTCCACACATGGCTAGCGTAACCCATGAACAGAGCTAGCTGGGCTGATCTGAGCTGATCACAGAGCAGAAATCACTTCTAAAAGAGCTGATCACTTGAAGCCTCAGGCCATGGTCCGAAGGGTTACTTACTGTTGCCTTTTAAGCAAGACAGACACCCTGGTTCAGGAGCCAACATGGTGACCAACACCCAGGCCACTCGGTCCTTTGCACACAGACATCAATGTGATGGATGGCAAACGGCGTTTATTGCTGGAGAATTTGACATTTTATAACCTAGGGTCACTGTGTTACTCCCATCTGCTTTCATCACAGCTAGGTGCTATTGGCTAATTGCAGAAAGCATTACCATACTAACGGAGGGGGGGTTACTATCTTTCCGTTACATCCCGATATCTTCTGAGCCGCCAGACCTTACTTCAACAACTTACCCTGGCTGGAAACTGTCTGGAACTCCCCAGACGGTGGCTCCTTCCCAGGATGTCTGTCCAGGATTGTTGCTGGCAGAGCTGGGGGTTGGGGAGACCCGCAGACCCAGCCGCAACAGGGACACACTTTTACGTTGTCTTACATTGTCTTAATTTTGGGTAAATTTGAGACACCAGAATTTTGGGATGTTCTGTACATAGACCAGGAAAGCTCTTTCCCCTTTAACTGAATATTTCAGCTTCATTGTAACATTATAGTCACTTGCATTACTTCAAGGTTAAAATACTTTTCTTCCCAACAAGATAGGCAACTATTTGTGCTGATAGGCTTAGATAACATTTCAGTCCAGTAACCTGTATATTAACTGAACTTCCCACCAATTCCATTTATTCAACACAAAAATTCAATGGAGATGTATCACAGAATAATGTTTCAAATATGTCTAAGTTGTACATCAGTGGACTGGGTGTTTATGTGACATTTATTTGTGGTCGTGTTATTGAATTTCTCTCCACAGCAGGATTGATTCCTTGAATTTGCATATCACTATCTAACAATCACTAAAGCAGTATTAATAATACAGGCATATTTCAAATATTTGCTAATGATTATGGTTAGGTTTTTTTAGGTCCTTGTTCTTACACAGCATTTGGGCATCTGTCAGTAGAAAATGTTGTGCAAGTGTTTGGCAACACTGTTAATACCCTCTTCTGCAGAAGGAATACTGGCTTTCTCTGTTGTAGACTTTGTTTCTTTAACATAGTGATCAAAAGGCCCATTGCATTGCCATGAAACCTTGAGTCACCTTCCCCAAGGAACAATCACCCTTTTTTTCCATTTGGGTGGAGATTGTATATTTGTTATTAAGGCAGTGGTGATCTCAGTTCAAAATTTCTTGATAATACTTACTAACTAGAAGAGGGCTATTTTATATTGAGGTGGCAGAAAAAAGAAGGCTTATTGCATGCACAATGCTAAGCTTTTGTCATTGCAGTGCTGAGACCACGGCAGTGGCCTAGTGTCTGGTTTCTTCTGAGCACAGTTAAAGGAGGAGAGGAAAGGAGCATCTGTATAAGTGGTGCTATGAACTTTGCAAAGACGTCTGGCAGATCCTGTCTGTAGCAAAGGAATACAAATGTCACTCAATTTTTATTTTTTTTCAGACACACTGACTGGTGCACTTTCTCAGATTCTAATGGAGACATTCTTCTGTGGAATCACTGGGTTTGGCTTTTTGTGGTTAGCAAGATGCAGCAATGTCAGGACACATCAGGATACACCCTGATGTTTCCTGTTTGCCTGCTGTTGGCAGCAGTATGTGGTAGCAAAGGAAATTGGTGGGAGGTAGAGGGTGATGAAGCTGCCTGTCATGTGCTAGATGATGGATTGGAGTGTGAGGAAGACTGGTTAATCCTGCCCTAGAGGAGGAAAACGGAAGACTTCGCAGCCAAATGCCACTTCCTTTTGCACCAAGATGAAAAGCAGGAGGGAGGAAGGAAGGGGAGGAAGGGCAGGGTTCAGAGCCAGAGACATGACAAATCCAACCCCTCGGGGTCTCTCCATTTCTCTCCCATTACTACCATAACCCTCCCAGCACTCTGGTCAGAGGCAGAAGGGAAGAGCAATTAAAGAGAAGTGCAGGGGATGTAGGGTGGCATATCAGAAATTTGCTGGAATTGGACATTTGGGTTGGACCATGATAGGGCTCTAGAGAGTTACTCATAATACAAAGTTTCAAAATATGCATAACTCATGATCAAAAAATTACTTCTGTATGAGGGCAGGGAATGTTTTCCCCAGCCTCTGCTTGTGAGACAAATAGGAAAATGAGGGGGTGAGAAGGGGTGAGGCGTGAGAATTGCTTAAAAAGTGAATTGCAGTGAACTGTTTAACTAAAGATAGTTGTACTGAAGTTTGCTCTAGTAATACTTCATCTTGCTGCCTGTTTTCTAGAGACTGTCCAGGGTAGGTACCTGATAGCACAGCTGGCTCCTGCTGGGGCACAGAAGTGGTACAGGAGTGTGGCTGGGAGCCTGAGCCTGAGTTCAATAAGGACTTTGAGGATTTTCTGTAAACTACCTTATGAATTAGGACAACTGATACTGACCACCTATGTTTTTTTAAAAGGCTGTCTGCAATCAGAAGGATTATTAATTATTTTAGCCTCACAGAGACAGCAGCTGGTAGGTGATAGTTGCCTTTAGTGTATTATTTTTTTATATGAATTTTTGCTCTTTCCCAAATGGATAAGAGTATGAATCTCCTTATACACAGATACACCTCTGTACTGTCTATCTCAAAAGAAACCATTTAGAGCAATGGCAGTAAATTCTCCTGATTTTCACTATCAAATTGCTCCTAAAAATTAGTGAATCTTACGGCTGGTCCAAATTTTTCTTGTGTTGAACTGCATACCAGTGCTACTGTTTTACCATCACTGACCTCGGTTGATCCTTTCAAAGGCACTTCTGAATAGATATATCTTGACTGCTGCAAATAATTCAGCTGTGACTATCCCTGCATGATTGTGGTGTGACTGACAGTGACCAGACACATCGATTTCTCATAGCTGCAGAAGATGAAGTGACAGAACAATGTTTGAGCCTGATGGGAGGAAAGCTTCTTCCCAGCCTGTCTGACTTTAAAAAGATCTTTGCTTGCATCAGCCATGTATCAAGTCACTCTGACCTGCTACAGTCAGGTTTCCATAAATACAATCTGCAAAAGGAAATACTTCCTCTAGCTAATGCTGCAAGAAATGACAGGTCAATTCATTTATCATATGCATCAGTGTAATATAGCAATGGGTGCACACATTATTCCTTTGATTACTCAGAGCAATGCTCTAAATCACTTGGTGCTCAGGACATGTTCCTGCAGATGGCAAGAACCAGCAAGTTAAATCTAAATTGGGGAACCATAATTTACTGTCTCTGTCAGTTACACTGACAACTACATGGAAGTTCAGCTGTGGTACTGAGGGCTGTGGTGCTCTCTCAGTTTGAAATAAAGTTTCAGGTGATGTCCAGGTTAGATGGACATCAGGAGCCAGTGAAGACTCATCTCATCTGGAGATGCAAACTGATGGGTGATTTTCCCTGCTTTGTCTGTAGCTCTCTAGAGTTAGAAAGGCTTCCCTTTCATTTCCATTGTCTTTACCTGAAACTGCTGATATGTGGTACCTGCCTGCCTTTTCCACAGCTGTCACTCTGGGGAGATGAGGACATGAAGCAATCAGAAATTAGCAATACATATGAGGAGTTTGCCAGCATAGTAAAGTGATAACATTGATAACATTGTTCTTTGCTTCAGAGTTCTTTTGATCTAGTGGATTTCAAAGCACTTCACAACAGGGCAAAATTCAAGTGCTGCTTTTTTTCACATCTGGGACCACTGAAGCACAGAGAAGTACTAGAATGTGTTCTAAATTACCCAGTGAGGCAAGACTTGTTGCACCTGGCAATCCAAAAAGCCCTTGCTTTATCTGTTAATTGAAATTACGTAGGATGGGTAACTGAATGCTGGTGATACATGTCAGGAAGCAAACATAGTCTTTGCAAGCAGAGTTATGCATGCAATAGGAAAGACTCAGTAAGAGGTGATGTCTCCTTTCAAGCTCCATTATTCTCTCCCAATATTTCTTCTGCCCATTGCATTCTCTTCCTGCAGATGTCTTGAAATATATATAATAAAAAATGCCTTATGAATATCTTCATGATGGATGCTCAGCAGTTATTACAAGACTCAAAGCTAAATCCTCACTTCTAAAAGTCTTTCTGAGACCTGAAATTCTTTGTAGGAATAAGGACCTCTCACAATCAGAACTATTTATCCCCAGGGGACTAGAAGGATGATCTAGTGTGGGTTAACACTCAGATTATCCTGGTGTTATGTATAGAAGTAAAGGAAGCCTCTAAGTTTCACTTGGAGGTATTGGGAGCTGTTGGAAGAACAACAGATTCCTTTAAGCAGATCATTCCCTGATGCTGATGTTCCCTTCTTCCCAAAGCATTCCCAAGTATTTTCATTTGTCTTGAGTTTTAGGTATAAAAAAAAATGTTGGATAATACCATATCCAGACACATCTTTAAATACTTTTTATGTTTGCAGAGGTTTACAGGTTGAACAGCTTGGTGGGAAGAAGTTTCTGGTGTTATCAATGTTTTTCACTGTATAGCCTTTCTTATAGTACATTCATTGATTGAGGTTAAAGAAAAAAAAGAAAGAAGTAGCTTTCATCTTTTTGCAAGTGAAATTCAGTTTTTGTTTCTCACACTGAGGTCCCAGAGATTCGTTGTCCTTGTCACATGAAGCACATCATGTCAGGAAAATGATGTTCCATTACCAAAAGGCATCAGCATAAAAATCTTGGCAGTGCAGCCATGCTTGATGTTTACTTAAATAAGATATTGTTTTAGCAAATTAGATCCACTTTTACAGCAAGGTGTTTTGATATTTGAGAACATACCAAATTGAAAGAGAAAACACAGCTGCAGTTCCATGTAAATGTGTATTTATTTACTGAACTAAGCATACATTTGAGAAAGGTGGTAAAGTAATATTTCTATGCAGAAGTGAAATTTGGTTTATCAGTTCTTCACACTTTCAAAACTTCAGTGTGCTGCAAAACTAGGTTGAAAAAATATTACAGTATTTCAGAATTATCAAAAGGAGATAGAGCTGGAATGAGGACAGCTGTGAGGGAGAGACAGTGGGATGAGGAAGATAAAAAAGTTAGTTGGTTTTTCTCCCTAAAATTAACCAACATTTCATTGTCACCACAAGGCAATAACACTCAGATACCTGCTAAAGTGAGTAGAGTAGCTTAGAGAGCCACTTTTCAGGTAGCAAATACCAGTGCATCAGTCTGTGTTCAGGATTCCCTTGCAATCACAGTGGTTGAAAACTGACTTTTGGTGAGTGAAGGCAGATCTGAATAGATTTCACAGCAAAGGTAAATGCCATATTCCAGGCTCACAGAAGTCATGCAACATGCACAGGACTGACATAAGAAACTTGGCTGATTTGTCTCCAGGTGTTTTGGGAATTACAGCCTTCCTCATTGTGAAAGCTGAGCTCAGGATCTGGAATGAGAGGTGGATCATCAGAGCAACAGCAGAGTATCTGTGCATCAATGACACAAGGTATTGCAGGTAACACAGTTCCTCTCACCCATCTGGTGAAAGTGTCCCTGTTTTTAGGTTGTCTTCAGAACCTCTTAGAAAAGACATCTCAGATATGCAGAGTCACTCTGCGCCTGCCTTCAGTGCTCAGCCTGCGTCCCCAGCCCCAGCTGCAGTGCAATCCCAAATACTGTTACTCTCTTTTAGGGCTCTTCTCCAGATATGGAGTATAGTCAGCACCTCCCAGAAGAGGCACAGTGCTGCAGTTCTTTGGTAACATAGCTCCAGTCAATCTCTATGCAGTGTAAAGCATACCAGAAGAAAATGCACTTCTTTGCTATTATTTTGCCTGCATCAAGAGCTGTAGTTACTGTGGTTTTCCCTCCTGCCTTCTTAATTGAGACATAAAATCAATTGTTTTTCAGATGAAATCAACTATTTCTGTTAATCTCCATTCTGCTGCTTGTGGGGATGTTTCCTGTAATACCTAGGGCTTGGTTTTGTTCCACTAGAGAAGCTCAGAAAAGCCAGATTTGAGTTAAGTCTGACCTAAAATGTGATGTCAGCTCTTATAAACTGAAGTGCGTTAAAAATATGAAAACACAGTGTGGATCATAAAGAGCCAAGTGATTTTGATTCCAAGATTATGATTCTAGCTGGAAAAAATGAGAATCATTAAACTGAAGATACAAAATTGACTTTGATGCATTTCCCTTGAAAGGGGAGAAGAAATAACTAAATGCATCTATTGGTTAGAGTATGAAAAGCAGATACAGTACAGTTTATAGCTATTGATAAAATAGTAATAGTAGCAATAACAATAGCACCTAGATTTTATTGCTATAATAGAGTATTCCTTGTTGAATTTCCTGATGTGAAAAAGGAATCTTTATTTGATGAGCTTTAATCTGTAAAAATTCCTGACTACTGCTTGCACACTTGAGTGGAGCAGAGAAAGGCAAATATGCTGGGTTAAGGAGAAGATGAAGGACATCAGCTTGCGTTGTCTAACAAAATAAGCACAAAATAGTAGAGTGGGGATACAATTACTGTAAGTAAATACACTGGACCACAACACTTTGAAAGGCAGAGAATACTTAAGCTAAAGGATAAGGTTAGCTTACTAAAAATAGGTAAGAACAGGTCAAGAATAGATATCTGCTGGAAAATAGATTTTCAGACCCCAAAGGAATGAGAATTTAGAATAGTCTTCTTCTAGGGCTGAAATCCCTCATTGCTTTTAAAGCTAATGTAAGCTGGATGTACTTGTGAAAATGGTACTTGTGATGCCCATGGAATATGGCTGATTGTGCAGAACACAAAGATACTCTGTTCTGCCATTCTTACTTTCAGCCCTTTCCTTTGGATACAGGATGAGAAAAAATTAAGAAAGTATGCAGGCCAGACATACATCTTCACTGTACAATTACAGGGCAGTAAGAGTGCACCGCTTGTGCATTTGTCAGTGGGAGTTGAAATACAGCCTTTCTCAAGTGCAGAGCTGTTATCAGTCAAACCAAGCAAAAACAAAATTTCAACAAGAGAAAAAAGTTACTTGTTTCTCCCCACATGGTACTTCAGCTATTTGTTTCTCTCCGTGCCGTATGTTTTTCCCAAAGGAAAGAAACTAGGAATGTACTCCCTTGGTAGGAAGTATAAAAAGGAGAAACTTTATTGCTTAGGAAATGACCTTGTTGAGTTACTCCAAGCAAACTATTTGCACTGATAGATGTAAAACCAGCAAACTGGTTTTACATCTATCAATGCAAAGATTAAGTTATTAATACATATTTATAGGAGCATAAGAAAACCTCCCTGCTATACCTAGACAGCAACAAGAAGGAAGGAACAAAATACCTAATTTAATGGGAGTTGGTGAATCTGAAGAGTCAGTGGGGAATCAGACCTTCCAAACTTTTACTACATAAGACTATTGAGGTAAACTGCCTCTTGTGTTTTGCTGCTGCCAGCATGATTCCTTAGGCATCAGCTCCATTGAAATCATTAGCCTGAACAAGGTATCCCTCTCAGCAGAATTAAATCACATTCAGACATTGTGACTCAGGCCTCATAGAGGCACAAGATTTATCTTTAAAAGGCCTTTGATTTCTTAAGTATGTGTGTGTCTAATCTGATAAAATTTTAAATGTTGTTTTACCAGTCTTTTGCATGAAAGATCAGGACAGATTAGGATATGCCTGAGCCCCAGTTTAAAATTCTGATAAAACTGCAGGGCAGTGAGAGCTCTGCTGCCGACTTCAATAGGTCAGATGCCTTTTGCTTTCATCTAGGGAACCCTAGAAAAAAAGCCTAATTTGTGAATTACAGAGGAAAATCAGTTCTCTTCCTTTGTAATTGAAGAAATTAGTAAACAAAGGGTCAATTTGAATGATATAGTTACCTGATACAAAAACTGGGGGAAAAAATGCAGTTTCTCAGTTGTTATTTAAATTAAATTACCTAAGATGTCACTTCTTAGATCCTATGAATGCAGGGCACATTTGGAGCTTATTACAGGCAAGAAAACAAGTAATCCAGGAGATGTTTATTTAATAAACAAGATGATATTTTGACTCATTTTTTAGTATGTCTTTTGAGCTATGTAATTCATTGGCCAATGGGCTGCCTCTCCCATGAAAATTCTGGTAATTAATGCAAACTTACCAAAAGTCTCAGATCTTTTCTGTAGTGAAGCCTGATGGTAATGTGAATATTCACATCCCAAAACAGTACTTCTCTACTGCTTCTTCCATGCTGCAGAAAAGACAGTAGCAAAGAAACATCTCTGTGCAGCACCATCTTGAGAGAAACATCTTTAGCTGAAAAGTGTGGTAGACCAGAAGCTGGAGATAAGGATCAACATGAAGTAAATAGCTGAGCACCTGCATTCATTCACCAGTGTTAAAATGGGACATATCTGAAGGTCATAAAAATTAAGAGTCTGGCCTTTAGGGTAACTGGATGGAGTATCTCAGATACTTACACTTGTCTTTTTAGTTCAGAAGAACAAACACTTCTACACAGGACACAAGTGCACTGTGGTTTGATTTTGGTAGTAAATCCCTTCCACAAATTCTTTATAATCCACAAGAAAAGCAATGACAGAAAAGAAACAGATTTTGAAAGTAATAGAAGAAATACCAAGGTCTTAATTTTTTTTTTAGGTATATGAGCTTTCTGTGAGCCACCAGAGCATCCAAGGACAATGCCACATGCGAATGATGTCTGGAATGCCAAGTTAAACATGCTGCTCTGCCAAAATATGTTCCAAAGAACAGTATCTGTTACTGCAAAGACTTATGCAGTTTCAAAGGAGTATGTGGAATGCAAAATATTTGCCTTACATGCTGAGAGAATCTGGTGAAATCCTGGTCACATCTGTCTCAGACATAAATTTGATTGGCAAGATCACGGGAAGAGTTTGTTACTGTAAATTCAGATGTTGATAGATCAGATAGTTTCAAGGTAAATGCTTGTATGGTAGTAAGTAATGAGCAGCACAAAGAATTCCTCTCCAGGTGGAGCAGAGGAAAAATCAAGTTGATTTAGTGCTGAAGTAGGATCCAACAGCAATGCTGAGGCTGCTTCTCTATGGCTCAGGGGTGATATACCACCTGGCATATACCAATGGCAGCTTCTTCAGACAAAGACCAAAGCAGAAAGCTCCTCTTGAAGACCTTGCTAACTTTGAGGTGTTGAGAGATGTTTAGTTGGTTTTGAACTTCTGAGGTTTCAAAAAACAGAAGGAGACTTAAAGAGGTGGAGGGGAATACCATCTTAAACATGGAGGCTGGAGACTGGTCAAAATGGCATACAAAAAAACATACTGGAAGAGAAACTGTGAGTGACTAAGGAGACTAGAACCCCAACGGCACTGCTGCATGGTTTTGGGCAAGGCAAAATATCTGATTTTGGCAGATGGCATGCACATACATCCGCAGTACAGTGCACATTGATACTGTCTCAGAGAATAACCCAGGTTTTCCAATTGCTGTTCTAAGCCAATATCAAATTTATATAAATAAGTTATTTTGATAAATTTGATCTTAACATATACAGTTAAAAAGAACAAATGGAATCACAAGTTTTGAATTACAGTTGCCATTTGAACATTTCTTCTCCAATAAAAGAATTGTTGGTTTCTTTTTATTTGTGCCATTGCTGAAGGTATACATTGCTATTTGTTATTATGGACAAAAGAACTAAGGGAAGAGAACAATTATTTTCTGAAAATTATTACTTTTATATAGTTTTGTATTTATTTTCAATACTTAGAATTTTAGAAAATTATAGTGACCAACAGTAGCTAATTTAACAAGTTAATATAAAGTAGTTTGCACTAGTTAGATGGCTGTCACTAGTCTGTGAGTCTTTTCATAGTGTATTTTATCAGGAATCAAATCTATTGGATTTTACAGCTGGGGTTAATACAAAAGAGCCATCCAAACCTTGCAAGACAGGACTGTGTTGTGAGGTCCTTGTCCCTGATAGTGTCCAAGGCGAGGTTAGGTGAAGCATTGAGCAACCTGGTCTAGGGGAAGTTGTCCCTGCCCATGGCAGGGTGGGTTGGAACTGAATAAATCTTTAAGGACCCTTTCAACCCCAACCATTCTATGCTTCTGTGGTTCTATGAATATGTCAGCCTGAACACTAATATTGTGGTCTACATTTTCAGTGGTGTTAGTGTGCTGACTCCATTTATCCAGCAATCTGTTGCCAAGCTAAAATGCCACATATCTTCAGGTGAATACAATTCTTTCTCTACTTAGTCTCAAATTTCTACATACTGTCAGTGCAGCCACTGCATCATACCCCAACACTGGCTTTCCAGTCAGATTCAGTGCAATATTTCAAGTATGTTCAAGCACTGTGTGACCCTTCAGAGTTAAAAGTGTCACCTATCATTACCAGCCTCTTTGCACACCCATTCAAGCAATTTTCTTAGACCACTCTTGCTCATGATCCCCAAGCTTACAAACCAACTGGAATGTACTTAGAAATGAAGGAAAGAAACACTGTGAACAGCAATTGGCAGAGCTGCTTCTTGTTTTCTAGACTGGTTTGTTCATAAATAACCTGAAATCAGATTCCACTTTAATAAGTGACAGATTTTCCCCTTGCAAATATTAGGACAGAATGAGCAGAAAGGGTTGCTGTGCCCTGTCTCACCAGGATGCTACTGCTACAGATGCTGTAGGAAGCTGCTCACAGAGTGTTTGCACAGGTTTGCTCCCCACTCCATGAGGGACTGCAGGAAGTCTGTGTACCCTCTGCTCCTGCCCAGGGATTTTGTCTAGCTGAAGAGATGGAGCTGTTGCCTGATGCCTTCCTGTATTTCTGCTGGGTGCCAGTAGAGGGCAAGGATGGCTTAAGGCTTGATGTGAGCAATCACACAGATTGCCCAGCAGAGCAGGAAAATTGTATGAGCTAAGATCAAAGGCAAAAATGTATGGGAAAAAGAGTGGCCCAGGACCTCTCTCTTAGCTGCTTCTCTCATATTGTGACACAGACAAGTGCTGTGGATCATGGTAGTGAGCCCACGCTGTGACAGGAGCCTTGCAGGACTCAGGCACAGGAGTCTGTCTGTCCTCAGTGGAACAGGTGTGCTCCTGCCTGCTTGAGGCGCTGTTGGTCCCCTCCGCGCTTTGGAAAGGGACAGGCCTGGCTGCTGTATCTGTTGTGAACAGAGGCTGTTCCGTTACACTGGTCCAACCCCCACATCTTCATCAGCTTTCCCACTGTTTTCTTGAACTGCTGCTTAACATGAACTACATAGAAGGGTCTTCCACTAATATCATATGGGACCTCACTTCTCTTTTCTTTGCCAGAAAACTTTAGATACAAGGGTAAAGAAGTTTTCTGTCTCTATTCTGATGGAACGGAATTAGCCATAGCATAATCTTTAAATGTTCTGTAATCCAAACAACCCAATAAATTAAGAATAAGAAAGGCAGCTCTTATTTAGATACTTTCTCTGAGCTGAATAGAACATTTATGTCAGTAAGTACTTCAGATAGTCTCTAGTATACCTTAGTAAAGCTTTGTTTTCTCTTTTCACTGCAATTTCAAGTTCTATGTCCAGTTGATTTATAATTTCATTATAATATGCTTCCCTTCACAAGTAAATCATAGGTATCTGAGAAGCTTGTTAATTCCTCTGCTCCAGAAATAGAAATAGCATAACATTTTGTAGATTTGTCCAAGTCTGTCTCAGGAGCTGATGTAAAACCTTTCAAAGGGAAAAAAGAAAAAAGAAAAAAAAATGGAAGTGAATTGTAAATAAGCTTCTTGCTTTTTTCCTGAAAGAGCTCTTTTCATAAGACTTCCCAATAGCCAGAAGTTCTGCCAGTTCTCTCACCCACTTTGTGAGAGAGTGATGTTCCTCTGAGATACCAGTTGCTGCTTTTTAGCTGTGACTGTGCAAAGCATCCGTGCTACTCTGGAAGGCAAAGCTTTGCATAAAATTTCTTACCTCTTTTCCCATCCCTTCTATCAAGCAGTGAGGTAAATGAACAGTGACTTGTTGCACAGCAGTGAAAGGCCACCAGATTTAAAATCCAGAGGACTATAATCAAGAGATTGCTTTTGTAACTTTACATGCATGACAACTGATGTACAGTAGAACCACTTCATCTGAGCCACATAAATCCATACACGTGGCTGAAAAGCAGTGGAAGATGACTAAGGAGTGGGAGGAAAAAGTAGGCAACAAGGACATACTGTTCAAGGAGAAACTGCTTGAAAAGAAAAAAAGAAACATTCCTTCTTTCAAGTGGAAAAGCAAATTGAACAAAGTGGTACAGACATAGCAATCTTTGCATCAACACTATTATATCCAAACACTTTACACTGGAAAGGAGAGCCAGACAATGATCTAGAAGATCCCACACAGCACCATTTTCCAGTGACCTTGACAACTAAGGTAGTGCAGGAAATAGAAAGGATATGAAGTCTCCTTTTTATTATTTACATGTTTCTGTTCTCTTTTATGTTAGTACATTCTAGCCATGTTGGGGCAGCCAGTTAAGTAGAAGAGAATATTTTATTTCTACAATGCATATGAAATATTGTATCTGATTTATAGTAGAGTCTCATTAGTCTGAGTAACCATAATATATCAGAGCAATAATTTAGAGAGTGATAAAAACAGATCAGACCTTTTAGAATGGACACAAACTACAGAAACATAGACAAACTTAGAACAGACACAAACTACAGCTGAAAGAGACTTGAAGAGATAACTGAATATGCCCTTTTGTACTGGGTGTCCATACATGTAGCAAGATTATCCCTGACAGTTCAGACATTTGACTAAACCATTCGCAAATTCTCCAAGAATTTAAAGTCCATGTCCATCTAGGAGTTTATTGCTCTTACAAGTGGAAATCATGTTGCCGTAGTACTAAGCTCCGTCATGTTTATTGCAATGTTGACAGATTTATTTTCTCCAAGGCCTACAAAAGACCAGTTTACCCTCTGCTTAGCAAGCCTTAGCAAGTAAGAAATCAGAAAACTTATGTGTACTGGCTCTTTTGTTTCTTTTTTAATCTGAATAAACACATTTTCAGCCTTTTCTAATGACTTTCTCAAATATTATTCTTTCTTAAAACATTTTCTTGTTGCTGTAATACAGAATGCTCTCAGTTTACCAACAGCATCCTTGAAATCTGATGATCTGATCCCATGCAAGAGTCCATATTAACCTCCATCTTAGGGAGTGTAATACTCCTCATCTCTCACACATTCTAATTTTGGTCATACATCCCAGGAATTAAGGCTTTGGAAGCCATCTGATGTGTTTGGTGTGGGATCTTTGACACCTCCCAGATCCTTTCATACAGCAGTAATTCTGATGCTGTTCTATACATTTCATTTGATTTTGATTATCTTTAAAATGTTTGAAATTACTTTCCTGAGGTGGGAGGACAGGATTTTAATAATTTTCTGATGTAGCCTCTATACTGGTGCATGTTGATTTCTTTCTCATTAATTCTGTTTTTAGTTTCTTCCTATTTTGCTGCCCAGAGACCTCTGTACCCAGGACAGTGAAAAATTAAAATGAAGATGAGAACAGGAACCAATTATTTCTACTTGCTAATGGGAACATAAAATGATGACAATTAAACTTCAGAGAGTTGCATGTTACGCCAAAGAAAAATTACTAGGCTACCTGAAAAAAAAATCTGCTGAGGCAGGTGGTAGAAACAGCAACAGTGTATCTTGCCAAAGCTGCAACCAGACAACTACTTGTTGTCAGCACAGTGTCATATGGGTTTGCTCACTGCAAAGAGTCACACATTACTGAGGAAAGAGGTCTGCTCACACTCCATGGCCTTCCAAGGCTTTAATAGCATTGAAAATGAACCTTGCATGAGGGATTCTGTGAAGGAGACTCACCTAAGGTTCTGGTCTGATCCTGCACCACTGTCTCCCTTGTAAGAAGACAGGTGAATGTAGAGCAGCAACAAGACATGAGACATCTCATGATCTGTAACAACAAGGAACAAGGTTATCTCTCCAAGAATTGTCAGCTACAATCCTGGAGAGTCTTTTCAACAAGAGAGGGTTGTACATCTCTCATGAAACATACGGACATCATTCTTTAAGTGTCATAAAATGGAGACCTTTAGTATAAAGATATAGGTTTATCTCTTTTTATCCCTTGAGGTTCACTGTAGTGATTCAGTGGGAGAGAGGAAATAACTCTTTCTTGTGAGATGGTGACAATTTCTGTTTCTTCAAAGTCCTTTCTCAGCAGGTGGCATATGGTGGCACATGCCCTGCCCTCCTTGCCTGTGGACTTCTGTTAAGGGAACAAGTCCCATACCAGAGTCCCAGTGCACAGGGATACTTCAGGGCCTTCAGCTGCAACAAGAAATACAAGAGACAGTTTTCTAAAACTGTTGAATTTACCCAAACTCATGTTCTTATCCTTCCCACTCCAAAAATTAGCCCAGCATAACATAAGCCCAAGCAAAGGTCAGTTTAGCAGGACATGGGGATATAGAAGAATCTTTTTCACAGTTGACATATAGTTTCTTATTCCCCCTCATGTAGAGAGTACTGCTGTGTGCAGGTGCTCTGGATTGAGGGTTGCTCCATTTTCCTCCTCCTTTTTGAAGTTCTAGATGGTGACTGTCTCTATCTAGTCCTGTTTCTCATTCCTAGGGTTTCATTTTTGCATACGATGACTTTGGTGCTGCTAGATATCCCTGATACTTGAAGATTCCTCTACCTCAGGTTGAGACTAACTAACCAAGAGCAATGCAAACTATACAAATATCTCCAGTAATTCTGACTGGGGCCACTGGCAGCTGCTGTTCATAGTCTGTTTTTCAGTGCCTATAATCAGCTGATTGTTCCTGTCTGAAATAGTCTCTTTACACTCCCTGGCACCACAACACCCTAGAATTCAACTATGGCACATGGTATCAGCAGCATCCATCCTATGAGCTTGTGTGCTCATGCATTATCAGCTTTCCATAGATTCCTTTATAAAACAAGTGGCAAATCTTGTGGTGGGGGCTTCTGCACAGAGGTGAGACCCCATTCCCACTCTTCCCCTCTCACTGGCATTTTAAGGCCACTTACAGTCAAGTATTATACATAAATGGCTCCTGACATTGATCTATGGTATTTTTAAAGTCACAGCTTTGGCATTGATTTGGAATTACTGTAACTGGGAAAGTAGCACATACAAATTTCTCTACTGCTTAAAAATATTCTACTGTGGGAGTTTTCTGTACCGTAAAGATTTGATACATAGGCTGTCTAGATTATATTGGTCGCCATCTGGTTTTCAATCCCACTCCCTTTTCAGTCTCCAGGCCATTACGTCTTTTGTAAACAATCAAACATATTTTGTTCTATTCAATTTCTTTTCTTCTGGTGAATTGTTGATTAGGAGACAAAGGTTTATTTAAAAACGTGATAGTTTTGCTACTTACTTGGTGCATTGGTAACATGATTTTAAGTCACATCTAGAAAGACAAATGTAGTTGTGCCAAGAGATGTGATCACACAACAACAAGCTAAACTGTATCTGAGGATTGGAAGCCTTCTGGAAAGTTCCAGACTAGAAAGACTAAGCTTTATCATCCCAGTTCAGAGGCTGCATGTTGCCGCTGGTGCTAAATAGATCACACGGACACAGCTCGAGGTGTGGTGAAAGGAAGAGAAAGTTTATTTTTCCTCCCAGGATTTATAGGTTTCTGACCATGGCCAGGGATTGGATGGTCAGGATAACACTTTCCCACTCCACTGGCCATGAGAGATGTCCATCACAAGATGTGTAACAGAAGGAATGTATACCTATCTCTCTGTTTATAGTTACTGTCCTGGGAAAGTCTTAGAAAACTATGTCAGCAAGCTCAGAAGCTGAGTTTTCAGGGCAACAACTGCACCAGTAGGGACCAATGTGGTTATGAAGTGGGGTGGAGGAGCGTAGGAGTGCTGGTAAATGGGAAATGGAGTGGGAAGAAGAGGAGGAGGAACATGGACTTAGAAAAGGTGCAACTAAAATTCAAAATAGGCATAGCCTCTTTCAAAATCTGTTTTGAACTGGAGCCTCACTAACAAGTCTCTGTATTTCAGTAGGCTTGCCCAGTCCACTTCATTGCCCCCTAGTGAAGTTCTACCCATGCTCTTTACTGAACTACATCCAGGCAAATCTTAATCCCCAGCAGATAAAAATAGCATGGCTGAAAGTGTGCAAAAGCTTGACTTTTTCACTGAAGGAAGCCATGACCGCTCAGCTGGGTGCCTTGGTTTTTCAGTGTCTGCCTCCTGTAGCTGAAGCTGTTCAGACTGACACTGTTTGAGTGGAGAAGCCAAGTCTATCTTCTAGCTACCAGCCTCAAATGCCAAGAGGCTGCTGTGTCCTGCCTGCAGGCAGCCGTGATGTTCCATGGGGACATGGGGCAGACGCAACACAACTGCGGGAAGGGGAAATTAAGACATATAAGCAAGAAGACAAGCTATGGGAACCAAAGATATAGACCAAAGGGTTAGAAGTGCTATCCTTCCTTGAAAAATTAGTTGGGACATTCCTGCATAGGTCTGACTAGAAAATGTGTTTGAAACCAGTCACAGTTCTCCCCACACTGAGATTTGTTGATATTGTTTTCAAGAATGGTCATTTTACAGTACATGTACTCTGACAACCCCAAAGTCTCTTCCTCCCTCTCTGTGCCAGTTTATCCCATACATTTCCAAAACCACATGGCACTTGAAGGCACAGTAATATCTGGGGGCAGAAACTTTTAAATAAGAGCCAGTAGAGCTACAATCCATCTCCACTTTTTTATTTTTTTATTTTCCTTGCATTCTTTGAAAGAAGCCTGTCTCAAGCCTACACATTTTAAAAACTGCCAGTTCTTTCCTGCAGATTTTGCAGCTTTAAGCTGTTATGCCTCCATAAGATTATACTTTGACTCTACTGACAAACATCATAGAATTAAACTCCCCCAGAGATATCAATATCACTCAGCCAGACAACATCTTGAGAAACCTGCTTGAAATTATTTGCTAGAAAACTGATTTATTAGTGTTTTAGAATAAATCTCCCCACAATTAACAGATTCCTCAGCTACTGTAGTTCTGATTTCTTCCTGTACTTGATACAAATTTTATCTCTCACCCTAAAAAAATTTCCTTAATTCAACATCCCACCCCTTTAACTTTGCCTGACTGGCATGCTTGTATTACCAGAGTTGGGGCTAAATGTCAGGCTTTCTCAATTTGAGCAGCTGTGAAGGATTGAGAACTTGAAGGTTACATTTTAAAAACAGGTATTTGCTTTACCTACTTGTCTTCATCTGATCTCTATCATATATCTCAGAGTCTAGTCTCACAATTTACATCAGTGAATTTCACTTTCTGAAGAAAAGCAGCACAGAAAAAAAACTTAAAACTTGAGTCTTCCTCACTGTATCAAAAAAAACCCATCCTTGCAAGCCTTTCTCACTTTTAAGCCATCCGTTTTCTCTAATTTATTAAAAACTAGCAGCCACAAAAACAGCCAGAGTGCAGTGTCCCGCCACCAGGTGTCCAAGGTGTGTTGCTTACTCCTGCTTTTGTATTAATTTCTCATTCTAATAAGCAATTAAAAAGCAGGCCAATTAGCTTACTATTTTTCCTTCCTTTCCAGCTGTGTCAGAGACGAGTTGGCAAAAATCCCAGGACAAGAGGAATAGAGTATATTAATAGAGATTGTCTGCACCTGAAGTGTTAATTTGTTCCCTCACTTTCTGCTAGCTCCCAACAACCAGTAAGTCACAAATACGAAGGTTGCCAAAGAAGGACAACAAAGCTTTATGAATAAACTTAATACTTCAGCTCTAAAAGCCTGTGACTTCTATTTCAATGTGAACACAGATTCATTTCACATTGGTATGCACATATTTTGCAGGTCTGCCCAGCAACCAAGAGTATGTAGGAACAAGTACTCCTCTGCACAGTTAATTTTGATCAGTATGGATAGCGCCCAACCCACAAATCAGCACAGAAGAGGATTATTTGTCTCTGATTTTAGTGAAATTAAGAATTATGATATTTCCTTATACACCCAAAAGCTTAACTAGATAAACAGAAATGTGATCAACAAGTGTCCAAAGCCAAAAGTCCACAGAACACTGCAAAGCTATTAACAGGCCTTAAATAGGAATTTTTTGCTCTTGGCCATTCATACTGAGTGCATTAATTCTCCTTACAATTACAGGCATATTATGGTGCCACACTATACTTTTATATCAAATAATATTAAAAGTGTGTCCAAGTATTTACATTTTACCTGAATTAATAATGCATAGATCTAATTTGAAAACATGAGTGCTTTTGTTTAGCATACTTAGGAGAGTAGCTAAAATAATGGTATTAAAAGTCAGCATGGGAAATTTCAAAGAATGTCTACAGGAAAAATACTGACTTGTACTTAAAATATTTTGTGTTTTAACCTCCTCACAAAGGAGAAATTCAGTTTCAGAGATTTTCAATTTTTCAGAATTCATATTTTTAGGGTTTTTTCTGCTTCTTTTGTTATTCGCAGCATCACCTCAGTAAGGACAAAAGAGGGGACAGGGAATATTTTCCACAGCTTTCTCCATGTAGGAAACAACGTAACTATCAAAATATGAAGATTGAGTTATCATTCTTCTGTTCTTTCATATGAGCAGCAAGGAGTGATAAGAGGGAGAGAAATTCTGGCATCCCGTAAAAAATATTCTAAACAGAAAACCAAAACTCTTTGAATTCACAGCTGTTTCAGTTTAACTTATAAAATCCAAAATTATTTTTAGAACATTTAAATCATGGTATTTCTCACATGTTCATATATTTTCCATATATCTACTAATTTTTTTATTAACCAGGAGTCCTGGCTATGGGCTGTACTTGGAATCTTGGCTATCAGAGGAAACCCTCCCAACTACAACATGATACCTGGCTTTCAGGGAGCTTCTGTGCAGGATAATGCCTCCAGCATCCCAGTCCATATTAACTCTCCCTTTCCAGAGAAGCCCTGCTGGTGTGAAATTAGCAAATTCCCTTGGGCAGTTAGATGAGTATTTGTGGGTGTTCTGTTTTGGACATCTACGTTCCTGTCAGTCATGGTACAACTCCCTGTGCTAGGCTGGCTGTGTAGTCCAAGATAACCAGTGGCTGATACTTTGTTCACCCCAAGATGCACAACACCTGTTTGGACACCTATTGTCCACAAAACATCAACCCCCCAAAACCCTAACCCCTTATGAGTCTGTTTCCTTGGGAGCTGGGAATAAAATCAAGGTAGGAAAGAATTGCGCCCCTTTTTCCCTAAGTCTTTGCCCATGCCATGAGTCAGCAGAGGTTGCATCAGCTGCACAGCAAAAGCAGGTATTTGCCAAAAAGACAGTGAGTATCCCTCACCAGCTCCTTCAAGTACACCAGGCTGCACAAGACCTAGTGATGAACAAGTTTGAATGGAGAGCTAAAGGCCTGCCAGGAGGGGCATTGCCATAGCTTTGCTCTCAGCAAAATAGGTGACTGGTCAGGGCTCTGTTTTCTCCCATGCACTCATCATTTCCCCCTTTTTCCTCAGGGATGAAGCCACAGCACACAGTCAGCCAGTAAAGCCAGGCAGGATTATGTGGAGGGGGCTCAGTCTGGGTGCATGTCAAGGGAATTCTCCAAGAAACGAAAAGAAGTAAAAATCTAAGGAACGTTATACTCCACATAACCTTTTATTCTTATATATCACAGTATTAAGTTATCTTACCAAGGGCAGGTTGAGGCTAAAAATATGTTTAAAAAAGTAAGTAAAAATCAGTCAACCAAACCAAAAACCAGCCAACCCTTGCTGACAGTCACAAAGTCACAAGTCACAAATTTAAAAAGAAAACCCTTTCTCTTTAAACTATAGGTAACAGAGCTCCACCACCTCCTTGCGTAAGAGAGGTATTTTATGGGTTCTTCAGGACCTGGGTCCAGCTACAGGAAATGACCCTGAATGGAGTAGAATTTCTCTGTTTAAAATGGTCCTAAACCACAACTCATCTTGCTTTCTTACTCTTCATCTCTCAGAATTAAAGGTTTGAGTTCTCTGTGTCCACAAGCTGCAGGCTTCTGGCACCATGTTGCACCAGGCACTGTAAAGGCCTATGATATACATTCAGTGAAAACATTTCAGGCTTTTTAAATGTCAGGCTGGTCTGTGATTTTATCTATTAAGCTGTTGTGTTCAGAAAACCTGCAGAACATGTAAGAGATACAGGTTTGTCCTGTTTTCCTACTTCTTGATACCCTCCCCTCTATAAATAATTATTGACACTACTAAAATTCTGAGGGCAGAAGGTGAATAATTGTCTCCAGCCTGTTGGGAGCTGGTAGAAATATTACTGAGTGCTTACCAGACTCCATGCTATGTCCTGCCTTCAGCTCCATGAGGGGCTGCCAGCTCCCTCTTTGGCTCTTTTTGGCACCAGTCACCAGTCAGGCACTTCCTCCTTCACTGCTTCTGTTCTGTGGCTGGAGGAAAAGCAGAGATTGGCTACCCTCACTCAAATCTGACAGCATCCATCCTTCACTCCCATGCCCATTATTCTCTTCACTTTCCTAGCCCGTTCCTCATCAATTCCTCTCAGTTGCCTAAAAACCAAGGTTCAGTCTTTTCCTCCTAAGGCTGAGGTTGTCCCAGTTTCTTCAGACAGCTCCATCTCTATCATGCGTATCACCAAGTCACATTTTGCTGCCCATTAAAGCAGGTAGCTAGCTATTTTCCGGTGTGTTGCCAAGGAAACTGCTGCAGTTGAAAGACTGTACATACGTCTAGCCTGTAAAAATGAGCAATGCTAATAGAAATATTGCAAAAATTCATAAACAGCTCCTCAGATATTTTAGTAGGTCTGGCATGAGATTCAGATACCAGTCATAAATGTCCATTTTATTTATCACAGTACTGATTAATTCTAACACTTCCCATCTCTGTGCATCTTCTTTAAAAGAAGCCCACTGATAAAACACAGCCCTTAAAATAAACTTCAGTTTATTTTTCAACAGCTGTCCAAAATCCACATTGAATAATACATTGCTATGCTGTATCTAATTGAAGACCAGATGCCTTTGAACTGAAGTCATCAATACCCCATACAAGTTAAGGCATATGCTTGCATATAACAACTTGCTTTTTTGGCTGTTTACCTTCCAGCTCTTTGGGCCAGTACCATTCTCATCTGTAAGGTGCATTACAAGTGTAGGTAGTTGTAAAAAGAAATATTGATTGCCACTCTTTTCATGACAGAGAGAATAAATTGTACTTTTTTAATTGCAAAATATTAAAATAAATTACATTTCACAAAGACTTAGCAAATATTTACATACAGTGGGATTCCAGTGACAATCAGCAATAAAGAACAGACAGGCATATTATGGAGTGATAAAGAGTCAGAACTGCACAAACATCAAAAGCCGTATCAAAGATTAGCTAACTTTTAAAAATCACAAATGGAACAAATGGAACAAATCCCACGAGGCACAAAAATTACACATCTACAAAGTTCTTTTATTTAGTCAACAGACATATTGCTTTTTACTTTCTTTGTCTGTGTCTACAACCTCCCAGATCAACTGGAGGAAAAATAAATTTTTTGCATATACAGCTGTGTCACCATGGATCTGTTATCAGTCTGGTTTTAATTCTGCATGCTTTGTGATATCCATTGCCAGCAACAGATTCACAAATCATTAGTTCAGAAAAATTTAACACTCTAATTTTGTATTTCCTCAGTGACTTCATACCAGTGTATTAGATGTATCAGGCTGCCTGATGTATCTGATGACAGGTACCTGAAAGTGATGCCCTTTTGGTAAAAATACGCTTCAATAGCATGATACAAACCCAAGAATCATCACAACGATGTCATGAAGAATGGGGTCACATAGTCTTATAGCACTTAAAAGGTCTTTTGGAGGAACAGACTTCCAGGGTCACATTTCAGGATTTAATTTTTGAAAAAATAATAAAATTGAAAGTACTGGCTCATCTTGGCAAAATTAATAAGTGAACTCATCCTTCACATGTGACTGGAAATAAAATCTACTTCTAGACAATAACTAGAAAGAAGAGTTCTCACTGCTATTCCATCCCTTCCTTATACATGCTTTTAAGCTTTTTCTCCTTATTTAAAATTCCCCTTTCCTCTCTTTCCAGGAAGAGATCCATCTCGCCTATAAAACCAACTCCACTGCTTTAAGAAAACTGATAACATTATTAGTTACCCAAATAAAATCAACTGGCCTCCAAAGAATATGTTTCCAGATTGACCAAATAATTGAAATAACTACAAGACATAACTAGACAGCACTGGGGAATTCACTCGGAGACTACTTTTGGAGCTGAATAGAACAAAATCCAGCCCTCTAAGTCACTACATGTAAATCTGAAGGCAGAAAGACATTAGTTTAGATCCCCCAGGCAGCTTCTTTTCTCAAGACATGGAAGACAGGCAGGCAAAAAGCTGTCTTGTTTAGCACTTTGGCACTTCTGAGATGACACCATAATTTTAAAAACCCTGGGAATGGTTCAGATTTTTGGAGAGAGCCACTATGAAAGCTATGCACCAACTAAACCCCTCCAAAACTCTGAAACATGTAGGGCTTAACGAGACCAATTCTGTTGGCCCCTGTGTAAAGAGGAATTTTTTACAAGTGTTAAGATTACATTAAGGCACATCGTGGGATATCTTGAGAACAGTTTTGTGAGGTGTGATCATGTTTCCCTGAAAAACTGGGAATATTGTATTTTGTTTTAATAAATTCAAAGTATTACTTTAAATCCCATGATACTTATTATGCAGACTTATAGTCTATGCTGACTACACTGGGAAAGGCCAGAGAGCCACATCTAGCTTGATAATATGAAACAGATCTCATCTGTTCTCAGCTCTGGTGTATAAGTGCACTTTGCTACACAGAATAGAGTCTGGGTTCCAGTGTGCAACATTCCCTCCCAATCAAAGCAGCCCAGCCAAGAGTCTGGGTTGTATTATTTCAGTATTAAAGAGATTTTTTTTTTCTTTTTTTCTTGTTTTTTAAATGAAGACTGGACTATGCTTTTCCATTTCATGCACTTGCTGAAAGTCTTTTCTCTCCTCATTGTCCTGTTGCTTTCTAACTGTTACTAAAACTTTGATCTTTTCAATAATAATGGAAGACAAGTTGGAGGACAACACAAGCTATATGGAGTGCTTTCTCATTTTCTTTTAAGTTAGTGTGGAATTTTTTTAACAAAAAATATTTTTTTAAAAAGAGAAGGCTAAACTGACTACACACACATCCTGCACATACGCACATAATCCTGCCTAACATTTCTAACAGTTATGAAGTACAGCTGTCAACCACAAACCTTAAGATATAAAAACTTGAAGGGCTTGGAATAATTTTAGAAGAGTGGGGATAAAGGTATCTTACTAGAAGTAAATAAGAATCACCTTGATATGGCTTCTACCTCTTTCCTGTCAGATACAAGTCAAAATCATCCAGCCACCCCTGCTCCAAATACTGTAAATATAATAGAATTTGATTACAAATGAGAATTTATTTTCAAATAATACTAACATAAATTGCAGATTAAATACAAATCAAATTAGGTTAACTCCACAGATGTTTAGTATAACAGAAGTGGACATGAGTTGGCAATGATTTGGCCATTGTGTTCACATTCTATTTGATAAAATGTCATATATGTAGAAAATTCTAGGAAAAAACCCAGAATAGTAGACAGTCTTTTGTTTCACAGTAGATAACTTCAAAACTTCCTATCTAAAGGCTATCCAACCAGAGTGCCAGCTTCCCATATATCCTCCTTCTGTGGAACAGGCCAGCAACTAAAGCTGCAGCCAATATTTGTAGTTATCAGAAATAGCCATTGATTTAAGATTAGCATTGCAAGATTCCATAAGGTCATGTTACAGAACTAGTGAGTCTGCCAGCATTACACTGAAAACGAGACTCAGACAACTTTTAACTGTTCACTGAACCTTCGAAAGTTTCGGACATACCTGAATGGCTTAAATACTCTAAAACCAAATGGATCAGCAGAACCTGACATGTTAAGGTTTAAAGGTCATGGCTATTTTCTGTTCCAAGTATACTGGATAAAACTGTTCCAAGTATATTGGATAAAACAGAAGTCAGTACCTTTTGTCAGCATAAAATCTCATTTGAAAGAGGTGTCAGGGTTAATGCATAGATAGAGAAAAAGAAAGAAAAATAAAACCATGGTAAAATGTAGCCAAAAGAATTTGGGCATACATGTTATAAACAGACATGTTTCCTTCTAGTGAGTACCCCATCTCCAAGTCAAAAGATAATACTTTTAGAAACTTAGAGCCAAACTGCCTTCTAAAAAAAGTGCCTTATGGCCTGAAGTCACTTGATCACATCTCAGTTTGCCCAAGGTTTGATATTGCCCAACCTTCTATCAAGTGGGATAGAATAACCATTGTATATGCGCACAGGTCAAACTCTAAAAACAAAAAAATACTATACAAGGTGTAATCAACTGTTTCAAAAATCATCTCCCATTCAAGTCATGTCTGAAATACCAAGGCAGGGAGGAACATCAAACAACAATACTGACTAACACACTGTCCAGATCAGTAGCGGTGCTACAGGTCCATTCTGAGAGGCATTAGGGCATTTGGAGAATATCTGTGTTTCCCAAGGTGATTTTTTCCTAAGAAGAACAGTGTCAATAAAACTTCACCTGTACACAGATACTGTATAAGGTTCATTCAAGTACTTCCTTTAGGAAATGGACAGTGGAAGGACACTTTCATCACAAAAAAAGTTCATTGCATCCTGCTTGTGCTCATACACGCTTTGATCAATAAATTTTCCAGTCATGTTACTCTTTGACAGCTCTGGGGCTGATGTGAAAGCTTAGCAGCCCAACTGACGAGCTTCATCCCAGATGATTTTTCCTTGTTAGAGGGCTCATTCTTGATCCATTCCTTTGGAACTCCTAATTTTAATATTTTATTTAAGAAATTAGGACTCACTATAATTCATCAAGCATTGACATATTCTACAAAGATGTTTCAGAAGCTTCCTTCTCAGTCTACCAAAACACCTCAGCTGTGTGTCCTGGCATTCCATTCAAAGTTTCTCATTAAGAAAAGTGTATTAGAGCCATATTTTTGGCAGTAAAAACTTAACAAAGGACAATCCCCTTGATTTAATTTGTGATAAAAGCAGGATTCAAAACAGAAGTGAAAGGCCAATGGAGTAACCAAACACATTTGATGTTCAAAACAGTCCTGCATCAGTATAGTTACACTCCCAAACTACTTCCTTAATGAAATGCATGAACTCAGAGCAGATCCAGTGTATTAATTAGTCTTTTCTATTTTGTTCAATAACCATAAAATCTAAAGAAGGACCCAAATTCGACTGTTATTTTACAAGTCTTTCAGAAAAGCAAAGCTGATGGGCTCAGAAGCCAACTTAGGATGGGAAAAGGAGACTGGAGTTTCTTAGTTTGGGACTTGCTTTTGTTTTCAAAGAGACAGGAGAAGCTGCAAACATACTTTTCACCTAGCTCTCTGTTCAGTATGCATTGACCACTTTCAGAAAACCACTGTCCAGAATGCTTCACGTGGTAGCCTTCACATTGCTTACTGTATTATATTCATTCATCAGTTGTTCATAAGGCACAGAAAGTTCTAGCTCATTATTGGTAAAGGTAGATTCATCAGAGGATGGAAATTTTACCAGTTTTTTTGCAGTTTCAGATTCCTCTGCAAGATTATCATCCATAGAGGATTTTGACGTTTCCTCATCATCTGAGATATCTTCCTCTTCATCATCATCTTCATTTACAAACATTATATTTGCATTTTCAAATATTAAGGGTCGATAGTCTCTGGAATCCCACACTTCACCTTCTTCTTCACTAATCCTATCCAGCTGGTTCACAAACATGGTTCCTTCCACAGGCCTGTCTCCGATATGTTTATCATGGAGGCGTCTCAGTACGTGACCATTTTGCATGTCCAGGGAAGCCTCATCATACTCAAATGACTCTGTCTTTGTGTAAGTCACCTGAACATCTATACTGGCATTCATTTGTTTGGCATTTTCCACTATAATCATTTTGTCATTGCTTGTCTTCAGGGCCTTCTTCCCAATTTGCTTTATAAGGTCATTGTAAGTCTCTTCCTTCTTTGAAAGAAAGCTGAAAATGTTGACATCCTTTGAGGTACCCATTTGAAGGGGTTTTTTAGACCGAGGATGGTTGTCAAATGATTCTTTTCTTTTTTTCCTCCGTTTCTTGATTGCCTTGTGGACTTCTACAAACATACTGACCTTCCAGTTAACAAAGAGTGAGAGCCAAGCTAGTCCCAAATAGATCCATAACTCCACAAAATATCTGTAAAGCGCATGATAGTTTGCATCTGGATTTACACCTACAGGAAATTAAAAACAAAAACATTACTGAAAGAAGACTCACTGCTGATAAACCTTTTAAGTTATGACTCTGAGAATTGCTCTCTTCCTCAATAAAAGAGCATTGTTATTTGAACACAGGTCAGAGAGGTAGCGAGTGGGGAAACGAAAGAAAAAGTTGATCCCACATCTTCCAGTTTTTGGCCACACATATTCTGATCACCAGACTAACAAATAAAAATGAAGCATATTTATTGTCTCCATATAAGATATAAAAGTGAACACCTTCCTATTTGAAAATTGTAAGTCTTCTTGCCACTGAAGTATGTATATATAGGTACCTTCCTTGAAAAAAAGATTCGGAGTTCCACTTACGAGGACCAAAGTGCTGAACAAAGCAGTGGATTTTAAAGAAAGAAGAGGTTTAGGAGGGAGAGAGGAATATGCTCAGCATTCTGTGTTGGCTAGTTATAGGCAGGTGTAGAAAGCATTGCCTAAGGCCTACGCATCCTGCTTAGTGTACTGAATCCCATTCAAAGGTGCAGAAGTACCATGGTGGGCAGCGTAGCTCCTTGCCTGAAATACAGACCTGGGGCACAAAAAGGACTTAAAAACTCTAGAACTTGGCTGGAAAATTAACCCAATAAAGGCCTTAGGCATCTACACCAACACTGAAGAGCCAGATCTAGTCCATTGGATCAGTATCCAGCCTTAACAGAATGTTCTATCCTGCAAGGAAAAGCTTAGAAAACATCTTTTCAAATTAAGAGTTTGGAAGCAGAATTGCCACACTATGCATGTAATGAAATAATACATAAAATATAATTACTGACCAGCAACAAAATCTCCAAATCCTATGGTGGTTATGGTGATGAATGAGAAATAGAGGCCTTCAATGTAATTCCATCCTTCAGTCATCATGAAGACAAAGGGAGGAATAACCAGATGGACCAAGACACCCCAAACAATGAAAATAGCTGTGCATGTAATTTGGGCTTTCCTCTGTGGGGAAAAAAACAAATTAGAAAAAGTTAGGGAAATATCTCAAAATTTTTTTTTCTGCTTATAGCACCAATAATTATCTGGCAG
This sequence comes from Parus major, assembly GCF_001522545.3. NCBI lineage: Eukaryota > Metazoa > Chordata > Aves > Passeriformes > Paridae > Parus > Parus major. The sequence continues at coordinate 111,589,810 of NC_031770.1, forward strand.
GACCAGATATTTCAGTTTTCAAATATCCATAATTAAAAGTCACTGAAAGTGACTGAAGTAAACACACTTTTTTTTTTTTTTTTTAAATTTCCCTTTAGGCAGAACTCCCTATTCATACAACTATTTGCTCAAAAAATATTATTTCCTCAGTTTTCCTTCATGCTCTTGGAAGAGTATAAGGAGTCCCTGGTATTTTATAGATTGGCATGGGATATAGACATAGCACTCTAGTCTAAAAAGCCACCAGTACCTCTAACTTTTCTTTTACTCATTTGAATACAGAAGATCAGAAGTGTTTTAAGATGTCTCTCTCCTGTTTCTGACTCCTTCCCTTTGCCATCCATGCAACCTTTGTACAAACCTGCTCACACACACATGTATTTCACTATTATTTTCTCTACTTTCTTCTCAGGTGCAGAACCAAAAAAGTTCTTGCTATGTTTTTGAAACCAGGATGTAAAACAGCCCCAGTGGCCCCAGTGCACTATGACTCTGCATTGCTTCCCATCTCTGTGCAGAGTTAGAACTGAGAATTCACTTGCAGTGGGGAAGGGAGGGAGAGAGAGAAAGAAGCCCAAACAAACCATCACCAAAAAACCAACAAAATGTCACAAACCAAAAACTACAAGTCAGTAACTCAGAACAAAATATTATATTGTCTTATGCTGATGTTGTTACTCCTTCTGGAGACAGGAGAAGTGACATGCACACACTGGGTTCATGTAGTAACAGTCTGAGTTTATTGTGGGGTAGCTCCTTTTATAAGGCTTTCAAATTTCCCACGCTTACAGACATGATTGGTCAAGGGTCTCAACTCCACCCAGCTTACTAGCCAATTATATGGGTGCATCTGTGCTTGTCCAGGGACTTGTTTCTCCTAATGAGATAGGCTGGTTGAGCTGGTATCTGTTAAGCCAAATTATCTGTGCAGCTTATACACCAGCTATAGCTGTCACAATTTTGCAGTAGGTTCACTGCAGAGTAGGAAATATTCATAGCAGCATAAAGGCAGGTGGGAGTCAAGCAGGACAGCATATTTTCATTTCTGTACTGAGGAGCTTTAATGAAACGTCTTGAGTGAAATGGAGCCTCTTGCACATTTGTCCTAAAGGTCTTTAGTGTGAGAAGTAGTACCAAAGGTTTTTATGAGATCTGATTTTGCTAAACTTCGTGCAGAACTAACACATCAGACCCCATCCCTCTTTCAGTTGTTTCAATGCAACACCTTTTGGGAAAATTTGTATTTGTGCAAATGTTCATTTACTAAGAGATATGAAGGCAAGTTAAGAAGTGTAAGCTTAATTCATGCATCAAAACCACACAGTTCACGGTAAACAAGTAAGGGCTTACCAGGCTTACTCCTCTTTTTGTCAGAAATTGGCCCAGCCTCTTGGCACGTCCTCCAAAAAACTTCCCCAGAGCACTGATCCATGTCAAGCAGAGAGGTACTCCAAAAAGCCCATAAAATATACAGAAGAGACGCCCAGCATGTGTCTTTGGGGAAACATTTCCGTAACCTGAAAGAGATAAGTATGTCCTCCTTCTGCTCTTGTTGAAGAGAATTTAAGGCAATTCTATCTGTGCACAAAACAATACTGTGTGAGCTCCTACTGTGCTGGGCATTCCTTACTTCACCATCTAAAAGGGATTTACTTTACTGCAGCTGCTTATCTTCTGATTCTGGATGCCTTCCAACGTTACTCTAGCAAACTCGCAAAAAACCCGCACTTCAGCATTCCCTAGATTTTGTGAATCTTTTTTCTGGACAAGATGGGGTAAACACAAAATAAAGCTCATCTCAAAACTTCTAATATGATGTTCCAATCTTAAGCAGCATTGTTAAAACTTGACTGATTCAATTTTATGGAATGAAACTCAAAATTCATCCTGAAGCTAGCTCCCAGGTGAAAGATCCACAATACACATTACACTTGTGACCTGGTACCTTTGCAGGGAAAGAGCTTGTGAGTTAAGTGCAAGGCAACTATGTGCCAAATATTTCAAATTAATTTAGTTCATTCTGCTGGGCACAAAACCTAGCAGGACATACAGATTCAGGCTCTAAAATCAGCAGCCTATTTTCTGAACTTCTGACAGTTTTCTTATTTAGGTGTGTTATTGACTTCAGCATGAAAGCTATAATATAAGCTGAGTATTGGAAATTTTAAGTAATAAAGAAACCTACAATACTGCATATGGTTTTACAGTAGGACTTCTACATCCAATCCTCTCTAGTTATTTTCCATTCCATTTTTTTTTTAGTTGTAGGTTCAACAAGTGTGTAAAAACACCACGTAGCAAAGATTTTTCTGTAAAACCAGAAGGTAAATGATGCTGAGTTCTGAAAAAATATATATCACAGGAGGACGTCTTAGAGTGCAGAAGGTCTTACAAACACAAATCAGTAGTAATATTTAAAAAGCAACCATTGCTCTGCTTCACCTTCTTTTAAGAGGTAGATAAAAAGTCTAGCTAGTTCTGCAAGCCAGTAACACTGATAATTTAGTAGTACCTCAAGAGGACGCATGTGTGTAAAAAGACAGCAATACAAAAACCTCATATACTCTTGCTTTAGGTATTAGTTTAATGGAATGCTTTGTTATGCTTTTCTTTTGGAATTTTATGATTGGAAATTTAAGTGCATGAATCAGTGGAACTGGAATAACACCAGCCAACCCCAACAGCACCTTTAATCCATTACTTATTGGAAAGGCACAAATTTCTCTTCTGTACACACATGGAGAGAGTACCAAAACCCTCGTTTTTTTCCTCTATGAATCTGAACACATATTTTAGGCAGCTCCAGGCATGGCGACTTTATTCAGTGGCTACCTTGACACAGAAATGGGTGAGTACAAGCACACTAGAGCCTGAGGAAAACTACAGCTAGGAAGGTTGACATAGTAAATATTTACCAATTGTAGTGATCACAGTAGCAGCAAAGATCACAGCATTCGGCCAATTCCAATTGTTGAAAGTATTGTTTCCAGTGATGGCAACCCCCTGTCCAGCAGCATCTGACACAATCTGTAAGGAAAAAGTAACAATCAACCTTGTAAAATCCTGGCAGCCTAAAACAGCAATTTATCTGTCCCTCTCAGGTTTTCCCCCTTAGCTCATACTTTCAAAATAATCTCAGAGTTTTTTGTAAAGGCTGGCCTAGTATATTCACTAACAATAATTTTAGGAAATACTAAAAATTTACTTCACATAAGAATAATTAATGCAGGTGCTCTCACATTTCAATAGGGACTTTTAGTTTGATAAACTTTTACTTGACAACTTTAAACCAAATGGAACTCTTCCAGAGAGCAAGTAACACTCCCACAGACTGAACTAGCATTTAAACTACAGTGCAGATCTCAAATTTAATTTAATATTAGGGACATCTTCTGAACTACTATCCATTTCAAAACACTATTACATTCCTCAGCTTGACTTGGGTATGAATGTCAGAGAATCCTTGTCAAAGCTCATGTGCTTCATATTAATTCACCTGCTGTCTCTACCAAAGTCAGACCATGTACAAGCAAAGGGTAAAACTTTTCAAAGACAGAGAAATTAACATTTTTTTCACAACGTTTCATGCAACAGGATTCCAATCACTGTCCTTGAATCAGGCCCTTTTCTTCTCCCATGCTGGAATCTGGTATGCCATGATGAATGCCAAGCACTAATTATTATTTAGTGCATAAAGTGAAAGTTTCAGATTAAAACCATGCATCTTGCTGATTCTGGAGTGCATTTCTACCTCCCCAAAGTTAAAGGAAAAAAACAAATAGATATACCATATTCTCTCTGGGAAATCTCTAGTTATTTAACTCTTTGCTCAGACACATGATGCAGTTAAAGCCTTACCAAGTTGCTCAGCTTTTTTCTCTTCAGTGTAAACACTGAACAAAACTGAGGCTACATCCATATGCATAAAAGGTGCAGGCATCTCCAAATGTTAATTTATAATGTTACCCATTGTCTGCATTTCTCCCTCAATAAGTGTTGAACATAAAAGCTGTCTGCAGCTAAATATCTAACAACTGGAAGCAATATACCTTTTTAAAAATATTTTTTAGAAATAAATATGACAGGTGATGTTTATCATAAACTGTCAAGAACTTATAAAGGTAACTACAACCAACTCTTCCTTCCCCCATCACCCCTTCCTTCCTTTCTACTCGATTAAGATCTGATTTTGGACCTAGCAGAGATTCAACACAAAGTTCAATTACTACTGATAATACACACAAGTTAACACAGGCTTTAATTATTCTTTAGACTTATTACATATCACTACCCCCCTACTGTAATAAAAATGCCCTCAAAGTGAATGTATTGTACATATACAAGATGCAAACAATTTAATTAAAAATGCACTTGCAACACACAGGCTGTTTCAGAAGATAAAAGGAGGCACATTGGAAGTGAATGAAGGTACAGAACTAGATTTTTTTTCTCCTGGTAAACTCAAAGTATGTGTAAAATTGGATGCAGTATCTTTCTACACCCTACAGGCTCTGGATAGAAAAGGAGAGAGTTCTCACCAAGGCGCTCATTTATCATGAGAAAGTGGTGTACAAATGAGAAGCAGTCCTAAAACAGGCAGGTTGAGAGCAGTAAAGTAAAACACACAATGCCACTCCACTTAAAAAAAAAAATAATAAAAATTTAAAAAAAAAAAAAATCACAAGAGCTCATCTGTGAAGAAACCAATCAAAGTACAATCACTCATTTCTGCCATGGTCTGCAGACAAACTTTCTGAAAGTCCCAAAGGACATCCAAACCACCTGGAAAACACAATCTGTTATCTGTTATTCTTGAAAAGATGCTTTGACTTCTTCCACTGCCTAAATGTTACACTAAGCACCAGTCTTCCAGGCATTTTTCATTCCATAAGCAGACTTGGATTTTTTTTAGTTGTTTCCTCACAGAGCAAGTGATCTCCAAGAGACCCAGTGAATTATCCACTCCCATTGTGACAGGTCATTATCTCATTGCATTAATTCACCTTGGCCTGACCTCATGAGCTCAGTTTCCTGGTACATACAATTATGTCAAGACCTGCCAGGATTTGAGGTCTGGAGGTCTAAAGAGGGCCCAGATCTGAGGGGAAGAAGCTGCTGGACTGAATGGCACACAGCTGCCCTTCACAGCCAGGCAGCTAACATTTTGGGGAAGATGGCCAGCTCTACCAGTTATATGAAACCTTGGTATAGTGAACCACAGATAATTCTCCAGACACAGCTGACACCCTCTTCCTGTCCCTATTTGCACACAGCTATTGGCACACATCTATGATCTACAGTCCAGTCTTTTAAGTTACTTTATGCCTGCAATAAGTCTGAATGCACTATATGCATCCCAGCTGCAGGAACAAGGATGGTCACGAAACATGCTTAGATGGTTTGGTGCTGTGGGAAATATGTAGCTGATTTCCAAGCAGCATAACTCTAGCCCGTACAGAAACAATTAAAGATTATGGCTTGAAACAAACAAACTAACAACAACAAAAAAAAAGACAACAAAAAAAAAAAGACCAAAAAAAAAGTGAGTGGACAGTGATGTACAACTGAACAGCAAACATGGTTGTGTTTTTTTTGCTTGGCAAATCTGTTAGGCTCCAATGTCAGAGATACCTTTGTTTTCATATGCTAGGATACAGAAAGCCCCAATTTGGCTGTGCTTGATTTCTTAAACTACAGAAAACTTCCTCAAAAAAGTCCTTGGATTGTAAAACAGGAGGCAAGGAAGAAAAGAAAGAAGAGGGTAGATGGTGCAAGTGTTCTTAGTATCTTGAAAGATGCAATTTAAGAATGCCTTTTCAAGTATGTCCCAAAGCAAAAGCTGAAAATAGCTAACTCATAATTTATATATTGCCTTAGGTGTCACCTCAGGACAGTTCATACCGATAATGGGAAAACTGTATTTTCAGTCAAATGTCTTTTGCCTTACAGAATCAAAACCCCTCTTCTCCCTCATTCCCTACAACTCCAGTTCTGCTTCTTGGCAAAGGAAAAAGGGGAAGAAGTTTTAGAGACTCTGGTGTTATTGTTGAAAGTTAAACAGACTTAAAACTTCTACCTCTTCTGGTGCCAATAACACAAGTAGAAAAAGGGAAGTTATTTGAAAGTAATCAAGCAGACAACATGCTCCATTTGTGAGGTACCTTCCCACCTCCCTACAAACCCCATCACTGCTCCAATACAGCCTTGTGTTTACTGGCTTTGGTGACATTTTTATTAACCCCCTGATGACCAGGGGAACTCTGAATTCACCAGGTATCACAGGAAATAGTTGCTGAATCTCCTCTATCTTGGACCAAAAAGAGGAATTTTTCTCAGATGTTTCAGTCACCTGCCACTTAAATCCTCCCCTATATGAGTAAGAGTAGGGCTGGAAAGTTCTCAAAACAAATTTAAAAATAGCAAGTTGAGGTCTTGGCCCATATAGGTCACACACCATTACTGATTTTATTCTAAGAATTAAGGAGTGAAAGAAAATCTTAAGATACTATAGTAAGGAACAATTGGGTCTAATGACAATAGCAATAGGAAGAAAAAAGGACTTCTGAGGTACTTGTGGCCAGATTGACAAATGCACCAGACTGAAGACTGAAGACAACAAACTGGCTATATATAAAGTAGAACAACAGATCCTGCCCCACAGGCACCCTATTACATACAGGAAGAACATCCAGCTATTGCTCAGAGCCAGGTCTCTTTGAAGAGGCTAAAACCTCACATGTTATTCGAAGCATTCCCTGGGGATCTGACATACAGATCTAACGGCAGCATTAAGGTTCTCCCAGTGGTGTGAACAATTATCTTTTGAAATGTTGTTTTTCCACAAGAAAGGAGATGTAATTGAACTATTAAGCCTAAAATTAGACCAAATGGCTTTCATTCTACACTAAACAGTATCACAGTGTAAGGGACAATCACAGCTTGCTACTAGATCCAAAAGCTGGATCCATTAAAGCTAACTGCCGCATCCTTTGAGGACTCCTAGGCTTTGTCCTCACTTCTGACTCCAAAAGAGCATAGCAGTAATTTCACTTCTTTCTCAAGCTCTTTTATCAAGGCCATAAAGATTTAGTTCGCTGAAAAACACTGGATTTAGAATCTACGAAGTACTTTAGAGATTTTCCCACAAGGAATGTAAGCTTTAACAGCAGTCTTTTTTTCACATTGACATCTGAATCTTTTATACAACTTGAAGACACCAGAAAAGTGCACTAGTTATCTAATCATAGGTATGTATAGTACTGACAATTTAGCCAATCACAATAAAATTATCCAGGGTAATAAATTTTAAATTTAAACTCTCAGATGCACAGTATACTGCTGTTCATCTTTAACCAGATTTCCATTTTAACCAAATCCAGTAGCAGCACAGCTAAACAGATAGGTTAAGTAATACAAGCAGTTGTATGAACAAAAAGCCTAAAAGAACTTGTAGTGACTTTAAAAATATATAAACAGTTAAAATGCATGCCATGCAAACTGCACACCCTTTTATGTGTCTCACATGGGTTTTACAGTGATTTAGGTTTTCTGGCTGCAGCTATAAAGTTACAGTAGCAGTCAGCTGTTTATTTTAAAATGCAATAAAAACATATTTAATTGTTAACGAATATCTTTCCAATTGTAAAAAACCTGAGTCACATGTTAAGACTCACAGGTCAGATATACATTACAAAGGTCTGCTGACCTGGCTAATATTGTCTAGGGATTGACTACACATAAGTAAAGAGAAATAAACCCTCTCAGCCAGTAACCCTTCTGAAGGAAAAATGCCTGTGGGTGGCCACAGCCAGATTGACAGGACAGCTTCCTCAGACTCATTATGTAGACAGGCAGCAGAGTGGACATGGTCAGAAGTTTCCTGTCCTGTTGGCATATTGCACTTTTATGTCCGCTTGCACATTAAAAGCAGCAGAACCAATTTCACAGGCACAGTCTGAATTTTCTAAGTACTTTATAGCTAGATCAAGTTGTAGGTTCACAGTCAAACTAGAACACATTAATCCTGGCTTACAGCTGTCATAGCTCAACTACTGAGTAAGTTTGTGTATGGTATGTGGATAGAAAAAGAACTCTATAACTCGCAGAGTAGTTTTAAGAGTAGGTATGAATTTATTCAGTGCTGAGGTGCATGGGGGATATCTCCTCGGGAAAGCATGCACACCTTGAAGCTTTGGCTTTCTCTTTTTATCCTTTACAAACTAGGGTTACACAATACACCTAATACATATTCATTTCTTAACCCTCGATTGTCCTTGCTTCATATAAAAATTAGCTCCACACCCCTTTGCAGCTGCGCACGGCTCTTTTTTTTGGTAAGTTTGGTGGTTGTCTGGGAGTCTCTGGGATGAGGTCAGCAATTTTCTCCTTGAATTTTCACCTTGTCTTCTTGTACATGCTCTTTTTAGTCCTTTGACCACTTTTTGGACTTTGATACCTTTCTTTCCAGCTTAGAGGTCCAAAGAATCTCTTTATCCTGTGGTGCCTTTGTCTTTGCATCTCGTTTGTGTATTCTAGCTCTTTATCTTATCTTGCAGTCTCGCTCCTTTCTTGCTCTTGTCAGTTCCCCCTCTCTCCTGGTCAGGCATTTCTTTATGCTTAATTCTTAATTTCTCTGTTTCGTGTGTTTAGTTGTTTAAAAAAAAATACATATCTAATGTAATTCTGAACACCATAATCTATTATTCTGAGTTATAGTCACTGGAGAAAGAGAAAACAACAAACAAGGTAGATATTGAAAGTGACTGGCTTTCACTCTGCATCCCCAATAATGCCTCCACTGAATAGAAGATCCTGTCCATCAGGGAAATGGACAGTCTCCTGCACAGGACAGAATCCTGCACAGTCTCTGTAGGATTACATGAACCAGCAGGACTTAGGATAACTGACCTCTCATTTCCCTCTCAGTTTTATGTGTTTGCAGTACGAATTTCATGTGTATCAAGGCAAGAACCATGCCAGATATAAAAAGAAGTCTTTTAGCTGAGTCCTGGATTTTCTACTTCTCTTCTGTGAGCAATGGTTTGTGATCTTTTTTGAGAAAGAAAAATAAGACAGAAGAACCATATTGTCTCAGTCAGACTGGTAACATCCTTGTGTCTTGCCAACCTGTGAAAATTTCACTGTCCTTTACTGACCTATGCAGACAGTTGAGCTGGAAGGTGGTTGGGGCAAGAGGTGCTGGATATGACTCAGCAGCACCTGCATTATAGAAGGATGGTGAGAATTAATAAATTCCACTTTAAGTGTAGAGGACATCAGTTGACTACTGTCATGGGGTAGCTTTACCTTTAAAGCAAAGCTGAGGAAAGAGGGGAAGTTAGAAGTGCTGATGGCTGATGGGGGTTCTTCCTCCTGACCAATTATCAGTCATTTCCAAGAATTGACAGCAGTTTAGGCCATTGAAAAGTGGGATCAACTTGTGGACCCTACTTTAAAGTGTAAAACCAGAGCTCTCTGAGTTCTCTTTGTTTCCTGGCGGTGAAAGGTAGCAGAGGTCCGGCCTCTCTCTCTCTGCCCGGCGATGCGGCCAGGCGGGGGCTAGGCCGGGCCTGCTGCATCTCCCGGCTGGGAGATGGGGCCTGCGGGAGGCTTGTCCCGAGCCCTGTCTGGGCCGGGCCGGTTCCTGGCTTGGCTGCAGGTTTTGCCGTGATGGAATTCACCAGAAACTGCCGAGTGAAGAAGGAGAGGGGCTCTGAGCCTGCAGCAAGCAGAGACGGTGACCACACTTTCCAGAGCAGCCATGAGGAACTCTCCATCACAGACGGCTCTAGTTCCTGCACCAGCCGAAGCTACAGAACTACCTACAACAGCTTAGGCAAGATTTTAACTCTTTCATTACCCAGATGAGACTTGCGGATTAACTTTTTTATCCAGAGAGAGAAAAGGAGAATGATCAACATGAAAAGAGACTTTATAAACTACCAGTGACAAGAAAGAAAAGAAACTTCAAGAAAGGTAGAGAATTAAGAAGATGCTTTAATTTAGCTGAAATGTCTTTCTGTTAAACTATGGAGATGGACAAAGAAGTCCTGGAAAAAAAACTCCTTTAATTCATGATGAGTATGTAGGGAGGAATAAAGTGTTCAAAGTGTAAACTTGAGTTTATAGTATAGTGAAGTGCTGGGAGATTTGAAGCTTTGAGAAGCAATGAGAAAACTGTTGTCTAGTGAAGCTCACAGAAACAGATGAAGAAGACTTTTTTTACCTTTGAATACTCATCCTTAAAAATGCTATCCCTCGAATCATGACCCATACACATCTCAGAGTGATGTGAAAATGGGAGGGGTGGGCTCTGATAACAGCAGCTCTGGGCAGCTGATATCAGAGCAATGGAAAACTATAACAAAAAATAGTTTTCGTGTGAGAAACTCCATAAATTAACAGGAAGAAACTTCTGTTTCCCTACAAAGACAGGTGAAAAGACTGTAGCAAGAACTGGGACTGTTTTAACCACCAAAGTTCCAAAGTTTTTGTCTCTGTTGTCATGTGAACGAGAGAATAGCTGTCTCTTATACACATCTAGATGTGTATCCTTTTAAGTTTTATGCCTGTTTTGCCCTTATTCTAATCCATATCTCACAGCAAGAAATAAGTAATTTTCTTAGTTATTGGTTTTAAACCACGACACTACCAAGCCTGATTCTGGATCTACTAAGCATAAAAGAGTGAAGTGAATCCCCAGATGGTCCATATTAAACTAGGTTCTGCAAGACTCTTGGTAATCCTGGAACTTGTATAGTCTGTTTTAATAAACAAAACCCAGGGCAGAAACAGCTTGTTTCTAACAGGAAAATGCGGTGTGGACAGTAGTCACCTTCCACAAGGTCAAAGCTGAAACTGAAGCAAAAAATAAGAAGTAGTCATTGAGGGAATAATGTTAACTTTCACTTCTAGAAGAACAGAAACTCCACAAGCTTCATGCTTGATGCTGACAGATGTAAATAACACACATAACGAAAAAATACATGAAGATTATGCAAAAAACTAGAGAGATCAAATACGAGTATTCCTTCCTCCTTATCTATTAATTGAAATAGAAGAAAAAATAAAAGCAAACCCTGGAAAGCAAGTGTTATTCCCCACGTTTACATCCCTATGTAGATCAACTACAAATAGCAGGGGATAAGTTTTCCCCTTGCTGTCATAATCAATGACTTTATAAATACAGTGCAAGTACATACATATTTTGCCTTTTTCAATCAACAGTTTAGTATTAAAATACAGTTCTCTTATCAAAGGACAAAGTCTTGAAAATTCCTAGTAGAGGAAAGAAATCCTGGCAAGAAACAGACTTCAAGGAAGGAGTTTTTTTTTAACAATAGCAAGATTTAATCCAGAATGAGATGATATTTTCACAGTTCTATCACTACAGTGGTAGAATATTATCTTCTCACTTTTCCACAGTCTTCGAAGAAAGAAGAACTCGGAAGTTTGGGGTTTTTTAACTGCTTCAACATGTCAGTTGTTCTTGTTTGTTTGTGTGTTTTCAATAAGGCAATTATAAAAGTTATTTAAATTTACTACAAGTGACTTTAAATGATCCACCAGTATCTTACAGCATACAAAACAGAAAGGTATATGTAGACTTCAAATGTATTGTATATAACACATTTTATCCAAAATAACCAAAAGGTTATATAAGAAGATTGAACTTGCTCTGCAGAAAAAGTTTAGTTAATCTTGTCAATTCTTCATTTACCCAGCCAACTTCTTAAGTATTTAATTCTGTTCATGCAGCACTGCTTCTCAATGCATAAATGAATTACACAACCAAGACACTCTATTGCTTACCCTTCATTATGCTTTACTTAGGTCTGTCAAGAACTTGTGCCTTCACCTAAGCAGAATTCTTCTTACCTAACTGAGCCTCTAGCACACGCCACTTCATACAAAGCTGTCCCTACATCTAAGCCTGATATTTAAAGAATGCATGTAAATGCATGCCTGGTTTTCACTCTGCATACAACAGACAGCAAAAAAGACATCATTTTTAGCTGTTAGTTTAGAACACAGAACACCTATAAGGTTTCTTTACATGTCTCGTTCTTGATTTCTTATTTAAGTCATTTTGTCACAATTCATTATTGATTTATTTTTAAGTGGGAAAACTGTTTCGAGACTCCAATGCGGCTGGCACTTCTTTTCTTTTAAAGCAGTCTTGCTAGTTTTATTGCAATATTTGATTATCTCCACTTAGATGGAGAAAGCACAGAGTGCAATACCTTGTCCTTTACTGGATTTTGAAAGCAGATTCCAGTTAAAGTAATTAAGTACATGCTATGAAGAAAACTGTGGATTAGGACTCAACATCCCCTTTGATTTACTGATTAACCAGCACAGAACAAGCTGTCCAGTAAGAATACCAAAGACAAGAAACTACCAAACACAGAGAAATACAGAAATGGTCTTTACCAGAGAAAAAATATTCTTGACTAAATAATCGTATCACTGCATGGTAAAGAAGCCCTGTGTATGTTCTTCAAAGGGCACAACTGAGTTTGAAGAGGGATTAGAAAACATTCACATCTTCATCCTACACACATAGCTTTACACTTGAGAATATTCACTATTTAGTATAATTCTGAGGAAGCTTCTATAAGGTTTATTTAGGTGCTCAGAACTGAGGAAGAACATTGGCATACTCTAAAGCAAAATAGAACTGCTCAACATGAGCTCCAAATCTCTCTGCAAAAGTTTGTTGGATACATCAGTGAATTCCTATATGCATCTGAAGTTCTATCACATTAGCTGTTCTTAAAATTCACACTACCCAATCTCAGAATCACCTGTAAATACATAGAGTATTTAAACAACAGCATCCTTGCTATGGGTTAGTGAATCTATTGTGTTTGTATGGCCATGCTTTGGTAGTTGGGGGTGCTACACAGCTCACATTCTGTGAGAATCCTCCATGTCCAGCAGAGCCAATGCCAGCCAGCTGGAAGACTGATGCGCCACTGGCCAAGGCAGGGCCCATCAGAAATTGTGGCAACACCTCTATGATAATGTAGTTAAGAAGGAAAAAAAAAAGTTATTTCTCAGATGTAACTGCAGCCAGAGCAGAGAGGAGTGAGAATGTAAGAGGAATACCAAGATCAGTGCAGAGGGAGGGGCAGGAGGTGCTCCAGGCTCTGGAGCTGAGATACCCTTGGCAGCCCATGGTGCAGACCATGGTGAGGCAGCTGTGCCCCTGCAGCCCATGAAGGTTCCCTGGGGATGCAGAGATCCACCTGCGACCTGTGAAGGAGCACTACACCAGAGAAGGTGGAGGCCTGAGAAGAGGCTGTGACCCCGTGGGAGGTCTGTGCTGGAGCAGGGTCCTGGCAGGAATGTGCAGATCCATGTAGAGAGCTCACTCTGGAACAGGTTTCCTGGTAGGACTTGGTAGGACCAACACTGGAGCAGGCTGTGTCGGAAGGACTGAACCTCATGGAAGAGTGATCCACACTGCAGCAGTTCAGAGTGAATTTCTACCCATAAGACAGACTCATGTTGGAGAAGTTCATGGAGAACTGTCTCCTGTGGGAGGGACTCCACAGTGGAGCAGGGGAACAATTCCTCTCCCTGAGCAGTGGCAGCTGACCATAAGCCTCCATTCCCTGTCTCCCTAAGCCACTGAGTGGGAGGAGGTAGAGCCTGTGAAGAAGGGACATTTGAGGGGAAGGTGTTTTTAAAATTTATTTTACTCTTCATCATCCTGCTATGATTTTGTTAGTAATAAATTCAATTAATATCCCCAAGTTGAAACTTTTGATTGTGATGGTAATCAGTGAGTGATCCCTTCCTGTCCTTAACTCACTTCACAAACTTTTCACTGTTTGTCTCTCCTGTCCAGTTGTGGAGGGGAGTGATAGCGGTGAGTGCCTGGCCTCCAGCCAGTGTCAACCCACCACATTTTACCATTGCATACAGTTTCCAGGACCTTCCAAAAAAATATAATGAGTGAAGTTTTTCAAAAGCATTTGTGTTTAGATACAATGCCACTATAAATAAAACCTAAGAGATAATACTGTCACAGCTCCCTACCTTTATTGTGGCTAGTGGCTTAAAAATCTGTCCTGACTTTGCAGAACTGACCTGCTTTCTAACTATTCTGCCAAGTAGGAAAGAGTTTTCCCACACCTTCGCCCAGGCACTGATGATAGATAGATAGATAGATAGAACTTCTCCACCCTTTCTCTTTGGCAACATTATTTTAACACAACACCAATTGCACACATGTGAAACAATGCAGACAGTTCCTCAGTGGACTGAGTCTCAAAATGAACAGAATGACAAATTTCAATCTGGTCATTTCAGGATCTTTTCTCTTGGGTTTTGATTTGCATTTTTACAAGTGCAGAGTGTCTATGGGAACAATGCTAAAATGATAAATTCATAACAGGGACCAAGCACTGGGCTTTATTAATCCATAACTGCTGACAGTGACAACCCAGTGAAGAGAGAAAAGTAATTGATTTAACATGCAAAAGGCAGTCTCATTAAAGACCGTAGTGCAGGCACAAGCACAAGCACCTCTTTTTGTCTCTGTGTCCCCTTACTCTACATGCTTCCTAGTTGGCAAAATGAATGAGGGTGGAAAATGCACATTTGTCACAGAGAGACAACACACCTTATTTCAGTCTTTTAAGTGCTCATCTGTTTTCTTGTGTTTCAATTAAAATTTAACCAGACTAAGTTAAGATCCTTTAGAAAGGCAATCTGTTAATTAACCCATAGTAGACAGCAGAAATCACGCTCTTCAAGTACAATCTCAATTTATTATCCAGAAATAGCTCTCATTAGTCAGAGACAAGAAGGGGGGGAAAGTTTTAAAATACATATTTAGAAGACATATGCTCTACTCTGTTTTTAGCTTGTTATCTGGTTTTAGCTTGTTATCTGAAGATCATACAATACCATGCAATAAATGCAATAAATCATGAATTTAGAGGAGATGTAAAGAAACATCTTTTTACATGCCTGAACCTGAAAAACATATAACTCTAATTGTGGCACAAATATAATATTTATGAGTCTGGAAACTTCAGGACACAGTCCAGGGGAAACAATTGAGCTTGCAGACATAATTTTGTTCTCTAGTAAAATCCTCTTAGTAAGAGAGGAGGAATTCTTCAGAGATGTTCGGGGGAAGTGTTTACTCTTTTACCATTTTCTGTGGCTCCATTCAAAGGCATGTAGGAGCTCTTCCTCAAGGACGGACACAATGCTGAGTGCCTGAGAGATAAATGGTGAAGAGCAAACCAAATTATTCGGAAAGAAAGAACTCTACTGATAAATAGAAGACTAATACTTTTGCAACACAAGCTTGAATTATTTTTTCTCCTGACAGACTTCAAACAAGAAGGTCTTCAAGTAAGGTTTGAGCCATATAGAATACATATAATTTCCTTTACTGAATATACTAGCAGCTCTTCAAAGCAGATGCATTTCCCTACTGACTTTGTAAAGCCTTAAGTCCACATTGAAAAGAAGTACAAGTCAAGATAACTGATTTTGTAATGATAATTTGTACTCCTTATTTGTACCAAGTGCAATTCTACTGAAGGTTTACGGATGGCTGTTACGTCTATAGCTACAGACATAACACAAGAACTGTCCTCTTTGGATTAAGCAAATTTTGCATGAAAATATTCCATCTGACAATGGAAACAGAACACAAATCTGAGCAACATGGTCTAGTGAAAGGTGTCCCTGCCCATGTCGAGGGGGTTGGAACTGGATGATCTTTAAGGCTCCTTCCAAACCATTCTATAATTTTTTCTTTTTGTTTTCTAAGAAGCAGTGCAAGACTTGAATTTGTCTTTGCAGCTTTTCATCACAAGCATCTATTTTACAAAACAGTGTTTTAAAAATAGGCAGTATAAGACATTTTCAGTCAAAACACATATATGTGTTTTCTAAAAGGACCTCACATTGTGCGCATGAGTGTTTGTGGAAATCTGTTGTAGTCTGCCTAGACATGATTTGCATACTGCTTATTGATTTCACGGTCTGCAATAAGTTCTATGTTTTGCCTTTCTCCATTCTCATGGAAACTTTCCATTGCTTTCCCAAACTACCTTTATTGAAAACAATGTCCCAAATCTGAGGCTTCATTTTTCATGCAGTAAAATTCAAGAATAAAATCACAGAAGGATGTTCATGCCAAACAGGGTTGGACTTAAGCACACTTCCTCACTACAGCAAATTGAGGACAAGCCAGCATTGCTTAGGTGAACTGACAGAGAAACAGAGTAGTTAGCTCTCTGGAAATATTTGTTGCTCTTTCCATACCAGGAAATCAAGCATGCGATCAAGCCTTGAAGAGAAAGTGAACTTAACACCACTGATCAGAAACCGAACAGTTGTAAGATGCTACATGGAGAATTTTGAGGGATTTTGGCTAATTCGAACCATTGAACCATTACAGTTGAATAAAGCTTTCCCTCACTACCAACCACTGCTGTCCTGCTGCTAATTTCTCTTTGACATAATGACTAGCTAACAACATGCTTGATTAAGGACTTCCTGTCCCAGATCTGTAAAAAAGAGGACTAGGGGTAAACTACTGTGATGAGAGAATTAATTAATTCTGCAATAACCCCCCAAGTTTGAAGTAGTTTCTATTCTAGAGTGAAACATAAAGTCATTGAGATTTAGGTGGTAAGAGTCCATAAAAAAACAATTTCAACAACTGGAGTTCTATTATGCCATACAAATAGGTGTTACTGTTTCCTTTGGAAAAAACGGTCTGATCTGTAGGGAAATTAACCTCTTAGAGGCATGTCAATATTTTTACAGTATACACTGTTTAAGACTTTCTTGTGTATGATGTATAGCATGGGCAGTGAATTTTCCTATAAGCCATAATTCATAGGACAAACAATGTGAGGAATATTAATGGAAAGAGACCAACAAGGTTATTTCCTTTTTGTGACTTTCTGCACAGTTAAATAATAAGTGAAACTCTTAATTCAGCAAATAAGTTAACTGGAACTATTTTGTCATGGCAGAATTGAATACTGAAGCTTCTCTATTTGTGATACTTCCAGATCCTATGCTTTAGCAAACTAATGTTGCTTAATTTTATTTCTCCTTTCGATTTGTGTGCAATGGATGTAAATACCAACCATTTTGAAAAGGCATCTGGCTTTTTTGACAGATTATGAGTACAGAATTTAGCAGTCTATATGGAATTTTCCCCCTATTAATTTCAGGACTAGATTCCAGTTTTATGAGCTACTTAATAAACTGTTTTGATGAAAAGCATATTCAGTGCTTTACCAGCATTCCCTTGCTCTTTTGATTAATGCAATAATAGAAATGTTTCCTTTCCACTTTCTTAAGATCCATATAGACATGTTTTGAAGACAAATTAGCTAAAGGTTATTGCTACATGGGAACTGGAGCTGTTCTGCAGATGCTAAGTGTCCCTACTTTTCATTGGCCCACAATCATTCTCATTCAGAAATAAAACCTATCAGACTATGTCATAGCTTTCATTAGCATAGCTAATTTTGTGGACTTCTGTTCAGATATGCTTATAACAAACTTTGCCTTGGATGGGGAAAAGAAAAAAATAGTATTTCAACAATTTTTATGTTGCATCAGCTGAAATTAAGACATTGGAATAATCTATAATACCAGATTAGGCTTCCTTCCTATCTAAATACATACATGGTGACTAATGTAGCCAACTCCCCTTTAGAAGGGCTTTGGAAAATGCTGTTGTCCCCATTTCAGAGATAAGAAAGTGGAAGTAGAAGAGTCAAGAGTTTAATCAAGCCCTCACACCAGCTGGTGACCTATGTTCGGCATGGTTAGAACCAGACAGTGTTTGCATGAGACTTTTGCAACAGAGCTGGTACTGATTGCATAAGCAGATGGTAACCCATGCAGTAGTCTGTTTCCAAAATAATACATTTCAGTTCAGTTGCAATTGATTTAACTAGATTTAAATGAAACCAAAACATTCCTATTGTCAATAAAAACACAGATGTTGTGATGTTGAGATGAATTTACTAGATGCAGTGTGGTTGGACAGCAAATGTTGACATTACACAGGAGAAGTAGAAGAGGAAACTGAGTTTAAAATTAAGCTTCCTGCCACCCCCCCCCCCCCCAGCCTATCACAATCTCAGTGTATAAGAATAGTTAATTAGGACAAATCAAAACACAAGTGATCCAAGCTTGACAGCTTTGTTTACAGAGGTCAAATAAGATTTTCAACTCAGTGAGTGAATTGAAGCATAAAGTAACACTGCATACTATATTCTCTCCCATTAAAATATGCTTCAGGTTAAGAAATTTACAGAAAGCTACTTGTTTAGAACACTCTAAAAACTGTTCAGTTTCTTAGGCACTAGAAGGAAAATGTCATAGACTTTTGGTTTCACAAGCACTTTTGTTTTTCATCCCCAAATTTCAGTACAACTTTAAAGGTCTTGTTTCTCTGAAGACATGCTAGAAGCTGCTGCCTAAGCATGCTAGTAGCATTACACACTTTATTTCCTATTTGACAACCTATCTTAAGGAGAAATGGGTACTAAAAAAAAAAGGCAGATCCATGTAAAACAACTTACTTCACTGACAATTCAGTGAGCTTACACATGCTACAGTAAAAGTCTTGCTTGTCCCAACAGCATCAAATAAACACACTGAAAGTGATTAGACTTGGGTAGAACAGAGGACTACTTGTAACAACATTTTTAATCAGGTAGACTTTTGGACTACAGAACAGGAACAAGAAAAAGACACACTGTTGGCTATTAACTCTTTAGGGGAGTACCTTCACTAAACCACCTTGTTAAGCCAAACAACCGGGTTTCCAGGGTCAACCAAAAACTTTACATAACCTCAACCACACCAGTCTAGCTCCCTATATCATTCCTGTATCAGGCAGCAGGACAAGGAGGCAACGCAATGCATACTTCCAATGTCAACAGGGACAGAGTGCTTTGTACGAACAGCAAGGTGATGGGTTTATCTTAAGGGGCCTAACAAGGGCAAAAAACCTGACACAGAAAGGCTCTTAGCTTTGAGATTTCTGTTATTATGTATTTAGCTTTATCCAGGGCTTAACCTAAAATAAAATATTTTTATGTTACTTACCATAAATCTCTTCAACACTAGATCAACTCAAGACTAATCTTCAAGGAGGACTAGGGAAAAAGTGGAGGCTGCTCTGAACAAATGTTTTCGAATACAGAGATCTGCTGGCACAGTTGTGGCAGGCTAGAAGTAAGTGTGATCAGTACCTGAGATAACAGACCAAGCAACAGTCTGACCTAGACACTCTCAGACCTGTAATAGCTAGGTTTGCCTAGTCTACTTCTTCTGCTGGGTGAGTGAATTAGTCTGGCAATAACATCAATTTGCTGCTAAGAGCTGGCTGTGCATTAGAGTATTTCTTAAATACAGTTGTGTCAGCATATATATAAAACCCAGGGTTTTTTTGTTCAGAAATTGTGTAACATTAAAAACCACACACACAACACATGCACTGGAACACAATCTTCTGCTATTTTAATACATTCAGCACTATATTAATTGGTACACAGAAGGGGCTTTCTTCCAGCTACTAACTGACAGAAAGCAGAACAGATACTGCCTTCAATAATTCTCCAATAATCTCTTCAGTCCTGTACTACATCTAGTTCCTAGTCAAACCCCACTGGTAAACTAGAAATTGCATATATCCTGTAGAAATAATTTTAAGTGAAAAAGTAAGCTTAGTCAGCTGAAAGATCTTTCCACTTTAAGACTACCAAACCATGCACACTTTAAGATTCACAAAATTTCCCATACATTTCCCATTTACAAAAACAAAATTTTCCCTTACATTTACATACAGTTACCATGAACAGATAACACAATACAAATTGCAGGCAAAGGGTAATGTACACATTGATGTGTGCCAGGTAATTAACAGACTCTGTGCTCCATCACTTCTCAACTGTCCCATCACTGAGGGTGCATGAAAGCCAAACTACTTTGTCATATTTTTGCTTCAGTACTAAAGGCAAGAGGGATCAACTGGCAGAAGTACCATAGTTCTTGCCTTCTGTTACTCTTTTCCTTCCTAGCCTGGATTTCCTGCAACTGACATCTGTGACTGTTCAGCAGCATCTATTACATTCTCAGAAGCTGAGACGGAGGAAGCACATTTTTAAGTAGAGAACCCTCAAGCTTAAAAGTGGCTCACACACAAGATGCTAAGGGAGTCAACAAAACCACAGAAAAGCTGCAGTTACCTCAAATAAGTGAGACCATTTTTCGATTCACAGAATTCAGCTGAAAGCACCTAGCCAATGTCTAGCATGAAGCTACTTTATGACGGTGTTTCTCCATTAGGAGACAAGAAGCAGCCAGCTGTGAGGATATCTGTCCAAGTAACCAAATGTCTAACTGTACCAGAGCTGAACAAGTATTATTAAAACATGCAAATAAAGCCAAGGCACTCTCAAAGTTTGACTCATATTTTACTTCCCCTAAATATAAGATAAAGACATCTATTCTCATTAATCAAGCCGACAACTTTAGGACCTTGCAGAGACTATGTAACAACTTCATGAAAAAGCACTGTTACCGTATAGTCAGAATCCAGTTAAGACACTACCTGTAACAAATAGAGACAGAAATAGAGACACAATGAAGATGACTACTGGATTTGCTAATAAACACAAGCAACTTCAAAATTTTTTGCTCTCTTTCCCTTCCCTTGCCTTCTACCTGAAAAATCCATACAAATTTGGAAGGGGACAAGTAGTATTTTAAAAGGGCAACTGATAGTGACACAGGTTAAAAATTTTTAGAGTGCACTGATAAAAATAAGAAAGAGTGAAGCACAAACTCCAGTGCCCTTCAAAAACCCTTGTGCCAACAAGGCAAGTTTTGATTGCCCTCTGGTCATTCTGCAGTCACATACACACAACTTAGGCCTGAAGCCTTAACTGCCAATCATAGACTATCATAGATCAACTATTTAACTTGATATTAACATATTTGCATTACAGTCTGTAGCTGGTTAACAGCACCTGTAAGAGCTGAGCATGTGGTAGGTTGAATATTCCAGCCAGACTAATGCAAGACAGGCTAAGGGAGAAGTTGATATCACAGTGAACATGATTAGCTCCCTTCTCTTTGTTCAGCTGCTTGGCTCCAAACACCTTCCCTATTTCTTTGCTGCCTGGAGGAGACTCATCGATCACTTCTATTACAGGCCAGAACTAACTTACTTACAAACCACTGTTTCCCTAGTGAGGGACCAAACATGATTTTTGAGCAACTTTCCTCCAAAGCTCTTTTACTACTTTTGAGTAGGCTGGAAGTAGCAAAGAGGAGCAGCAATGTGAGCATTTGGAGGTCACACAGAAAAGTCATCACTGATAATTTGGTATTTTAGCCAGGTTGCCAAAAATACTGTATCATATCTGACTATGCTTTCTACTTTGGGACCTTCATAACCCTTTGCAGAATTATTTTCAAGTTCCATCAGCTATTACTCACTTGCTGCCATTATCTGACAATCGTATGACTTACTTTGCAGTCCAAATGAATGTTAACTGTCACTGTTGTTAGGAAGTATCAGAATTCAGAGACCTGTGATAGGTCCAACTGGGACATTTTTGCACCTCTTGAAATCTCAGGGACACGCAGGTCTGGGTTTTGTTTCTCAGCAGTTGGAAACTTAGAGTATTTGCAAGATGTTGACACAGAACAAAGTGAATTTAGTATTTATCAGTTTACTCAATCACAAACTGTGTCTACCTTTTCGTTAAGGCAGAAATATAGTTCTACAGCCTGGCTGATCTGTAGCAATTGATCCCACAACAGAGGTTAAAAAAAATAGGTCCATCGTAAGAAACAGATACACATATGGCTGGAAAAGGAAACACAACCTATCATTTGTTTCCTACTTCTTTTTATTACTTACATTTCTTTCTCCTAAGAAAACCAGTGTATGAGGTTTGATTTTAAAACATTTCAGAAACTATTCTGCACCTAAGAGTTTCTTTGATACACTCGAGTTCACACAATACAATGCAGGGGGGAAAAAAAAAAAAACCTTCCTTACTGATTTGACCATAAATACAGCAATAACTAGGGTAATACATGCCCAGGAACAATCTCTCCTGCCCACAATTCAAGTGCTTAAAGAAATGATCCAGTAACGCTAGAACCAGCAGTGCTGATGACCTGACAGAATCAAGACAGAAAATAAAGGAAGACAAAGCTCCTCAGCAGGCAGAGCTAGGAAAACAGCAGAATACATATTGCATGCTTATTTTAAAAGTTCAATCGGCCTCAAAGTGTGGTACTCCTGAGGTGGTCTGCAGCACCACAGGTGCTTCAGGTTTGACCACAAGTGGGATTATAATTTAACTGAAGAGTGCAACTCTTCCGCTTGCCCTGTTACCACAGTCTGTTACATACTACAGAGCAGACTCAGTTTGTGATCTGAGCTCAGATTAGACTAAACAAAGTCCAGACATACTAGTACTCCAACCTACTCCAGGAAGAAATTTAACTACACGTTCACGTGTATTCAATCCGTAGAATCAAACAAGTGCCAGGACAAAACAAAAGCTTTGCAAATCATAGGTACTGTGATCAGCAGATTCACAGTAGCAAAGTGCAAAAGCATTCTCCTTTGCTCCCCAGCTGATCGGATTCTTTACTGTCACTTCCAGCTTGTTTCTGGATTGTATTTTACTATGTTGACATCTATTTGCACTACCAGCAAAGAATGTAACTGTTCTGAAAGCCAATAGCATTCAGAGAAAAGCAAAGCAATTAACTGTGTTTAATTAGTATTAATAGCAAAAAACATCAATTTGTTTTTATAAAGGAAATCTGTAGGAAGTCATCATTACACTGTATCTTCACTGGATACAGAAGGTGTCTTGCAAAAACCATATAAAAAGCATGAACCAAAGCATAGAACAAGCTGTTGATAACTTGCAAAACTACTTGCATGCCATGGTCTGTGGAGCAGAGCTTGCCAGAAACACACCTAGTAGCAGAAGGTAACATGTAAGGTAACACAAACATTCTGTTCTAAGGTAACAGAATAACAGCATACTAGGAACACTCAAGGATTGAGTTCATAATAGGAAAAAGGAAAAGCCCATAGCAGAAAAATTATAGCTTCTGATCGATTGCTATTGCTCCATCAGAGTGGCAGTGTATGCGCTATCAGCTTTGTTTAACTATGGTACAAGAAAGTTCAAACAATTTAATGGTTAAACAGGGAAAAAGAAAAAAAAACCAAAAAAAACCAAAAAAACAAACCAAAAAAACCACCCCACAACATTAAAACATGCCTTTAAGTAGACACACACAGAAAAAAACTGTGGGGTAATGCAGCTGGATATCAGGAGGAATTTCTTTACAGAAAGCATTTTTAAGCATTGGAATGGAATGTCCAGGAAGGTGATGGAGTCACCATCCCTGGAGGCATTTAAGAAACAACTGAACATTGCACTCAGTGCCAGGGTCCACTTGACAAGTTGGTGTTTGGTCAAAGGTTGGACTCTATGATCTCACAAGTCTTTTCCAACCTAAATGATTCTGTGCTGCCTGTCCTCAATTCTTTTCTAATGCTGCAGTGACAATATCCATTACACTCTGAGGCATCTTAGTCAGCCATGGACAGTGATCCTACATTTTCATCTCAGTTAATACCTGCTGAATTTAGAAGATGCATAATAAAGATATAAAAAAAATTTAAAATCTAGGAATACCCATTTCACAAGCATAAGCCTTAATTTACACTGTCAAGTTTTTATGTGAAAGATACTAGAAGTAGTTAACAACTTTGTTTCATTGGCAGAATGAAAGACACTTGTCCTTGTCTGAAAGATGCTCAGCTTTACTTTGTTCAGCCTTGGAAAAGGCTTAGCCTTGAAAGAGACAAGTCAACTGGCATTCCAGATAATTATTTCAGTCCCTTATTTATCCACCCCACCTTCAATATCTTCAATGGAAGGAATCAGGAAGGTAAAGAGCAAACAAACCAAATAATCTCATTTATGCATCTCGTGAAGAGCACAAAGAAAGGAAAATGATGCCTCTATTAACTTTACACTGAAAATCAAATCACACTACAAAACCTAAGCAAAAGCCACCATCTCTGTTAAATGAACAAAGCATTGAAAGCCTAGTTCAAGTTTTTAAGGAAATTAGTTTGCAGAATCTCTCAAAAGTATTGCACATAGATTTAAACTTTCAGGTAGCAGCTTGAAGGCAAAGCAATGTGGGAAACAATGTTCAGAACCATAATATCTTAAATTTTTCACAATTTAAGATAAATTGCAAGAATAGTCAAATCTAGAAGGAAGCTTCACCATCTTCAAACACAAAACAAAATCCTGGAAATGAACCTGTAGGTACTTGTGAAAATTAAGACACTTTAAAAAAATAGGGGAGAAACTACTGTTACAGCACTGAACTGTTACTTCCTTTAGCATAAACCACATGCCATGTATATTCCAGCAGCTATCCTTAAAAGTCTTCTAAAATGTTTGTTCACAGCACTGGGCATTAAGGCTTTAATTTAGGTTTCTAAAGTTATATCTCAAGCCCATTTAGACTCTTGTATGCTTTTGTGGTGGTTTTAAACTTTTCTACTTTTTTTCCTAAATGCCAAACCATCATAGCTTTCCAAATAAAGACGTCAACTTTTTTGTTCTCGTACTTCTTTTTTGAACTATTTGTTCTCATACTCTGTATGTTTGTCTGCTTTCCTTAAACACAGCCCGCAGTTTCTCTGTTCATTTTACTGCTGTTTTGAAAGTAACCATTTTCACTCATCTGCAAATGATTCCCTTTCTTTTCACGAGCCTTGATGTTTATCAATGGGAAGCATATAGTATTTTCCAGTAAATAAGACGTCGCCCAGGGTAGGCAAACCTTTGTTCATGTGAATAGACATGAGGGTCAAGAGGGCACCTCCTAGCATGAATAGCTCCTTTATCATTAAGCTGATGTTTCACAACCAGGATGGAGCAATAAAGAGTAAAAGTAAGGAACTGGAGAAGAGGGAAATGACTGAATCACCTCATATTTGGTTCAGTCTTCCAAACTCCCTCCTACCAAAGCATAGATAAAGGTGTCATCACTGGATCCCTGCTTTGCTGCCCTTCCTAAAGAGTCCCAGGACTTAAATGCCACTGAAAAAAATGGCAAAGACAAGCCATAGACTTGTATCAACAGACAAAGCTGTTACACGACTTTTAAGATTCTACAATGATAATAAATAAGGTATAGTGACATTAATACTAACAATGTTAATTTCTGCATATATTCCAAAGAGTTATGAGACATTTCTCTTCCAAAGTAATTGTACACAGAAATGTGAGATTACACAAGTTCCTTGAGCCAATACACAATTGTGGTTAAGGATCTTTGGAGGCTTAAATAATGTGAATAATGTGACATCTCAGCCACATTTATATTTGAGCAACCAGGTCTACACAGAATAACATGGACAGGCAGAAAACAGCCTATACACTGCCTAGGATGAATCAACTTTAATATCAGGGTCTACGTAGCATTATTCCAAGAAGTGTTTAACTACTTTCTTTACCCCTTAGAGTTATGATAAGTACTATGGTACAAAATACAAATGGATTCTTCATATGAGAGACTCTTTAAAGTTGCTTTTAAGCAAATTTATTTTTAAGCATTTCTCAGGGTCAAGGGAAAAGGCTTTCTTTTTAGCATATCCTACAATACTCAGCTTGGAAATTTCCACAAGTCTGTTAAACAGATTTCAATAAACATTTATTGTGGTATATTTCTACTGTAATATATTGTGATTTTTTTATTAGGAAAATAAACTTTAGACAGTATTTGACCAAATACAGACCACTTAATAATCAGTTGAACTGTTGGTACAGGGATACTGGCCTGTACGTGAGCTGAGAATCTGTGCTGATAACCTACTTGTCTTTCAAGCTACAGATCTAGCTTTGTAGTCATTCCACACAGTTTCCATTGCACTTACAGCTAGCATTTGGCTCAAAGGAACACACGAGCTAACCTGGGTGGAGAACAAGGTCAGCAGAGAGACCAGTCTCTGAATAAGTCAGTCCTTGTCACCTTTCAGGCTCCTTCTGGAAACATTGTTAGTTCAACTTGAACATTTCTTTGCATCCTTTCACTTTACCAACACCCATTTAAAATTCTACAGTTGGTGATATTTGTGAAGAACTTTATCCAGTATGTTTTAAATGGGGTTCTTAAACAGAATAGAGAAGTAACAGCAAAGCTCAACATGGCTCTGTAAAGTCACATGAGCATCAGCAGGGACCAAAACCAGAGTGAAAGATAAAGGCTTCAAGATGAAATCACCTTTTAAAAAAAGAAACAACAGCAGAAAAATGAGTTAAACCACACAAAATCCCAAGAACAAGTTTAGGGAGTCCACTGAGAAAGCTAAAGGAAGAGGTTCAGAGGAACAGGACAGAAGTGGGGATGAGGATGTGTGGGGAAGTGTTAAAAGCCCATTTTTCAAATCAACAACGTTCTGGATTTATTACAAGAGAATAAATCTGGAGGTTTAATAAGACAAGAGGATGATAAGGATTTGTGAAAGGGATGCTTTAAATGCTTTAAAGATTTGGCAGAACCCAAAAGATGCAGCATTGAGTGGCTGAGAAAGGACAGCTACAAAGACTATTTCTGGTATACTTTACAGCTTACTCAGAACAAAATCCTGTTGTCCTCACATGATTGCCCCATCACAGCTTCAGCTAGGTTATATCTCACCCTGCCATTGTCCTCTGTCAGATGTGACACAGTCCCCTCTTTCCCATCACTTCCTACATAGAATACGAACAGGCACAAAACTGTAAGTCTAAAAGAAAGCAGGCAGTAAAGTTTGCAGTTACCAGTAAGAGTGAAGTAAAGGCATTTATATTTGAGCTAACCTGATCTTAGGATGACAACAGAATATCTATGTGGGATCATCAAACCAGCAAGACTAAATGTGGAAAGTCGCTGGAAGTGCAGAGGGAAACCTCAAACCATGTATGAAACTATCACCAGGGGCTAATGCATTGAAGGGTGTGAAGGCTCAGGGATCTGCCACTAGGGTGGTCATACCTCAGCCCTGAAGGGGCAGAGGCAAGAGAGGAGAGATGCCCCTCTAGATTAGGGCAACCTTGTTCCCACAGGCTTTTGCAGCCATATATTGGTGCTGTTTAGGTGCTGGCATTCTGATAGTGTGTGGGGATTGATGTCACCCTTGTTCAGCCCGCATTTACCGTTCATGTACCCTTCCTAGAATGTTCTCCCTGCCCTTAACCCTCATTGGCTCTGTTTTTCCACATTGTTCCACCCCTGTTATCCCCTTGGTTCCCCCAACCCTTATCCACTCCGCTGCACCACTTTCCCTTCTCCCTATTGGACCTCGGCCATCAGATCCGCCCCTACTGCCCCTCATTTAACCCTGTGCCCTTAGCTCAAACCCTGTTGTTCTTGTCCCTGCGCCTATTTGAGGCTGTGTTCAGTAAAACAGCTGTTGAATTGTCAAACGAGAACCCATCCCTTTGTCTTAAACTGTCAACATTTTCTACAGTGTGCTCTGGGCTCAGAGAACACTGCTCACTCTCCGGGATCTTGTTGCGGCACGCACCATAACAGAAAAGGGAAGGGCCTCCACATTTTTTAACTGTCATATTGTGTTTTAAGAAAAAAAAACCCAAAACAAGAAAACTTTAACTTTCTGCCACCTCAGGATTCATTGTGATGTGCATCATGGGAGAAAACAAACAAACATAAACTCCCCTAATGATTCCCTCCTACCAACATCATTTTCATCCTAAATTGAGGCAGAATGTATACTCTGCATTATGTCTGCAGCAAGTTAAGCATGCCAGGCACATCCCAATCCAAACAAGGTTTTTTTCTTGAGGACATTAAAACAGAGTAAGATTTCATTAAGGCTCCAGAACAACAAAAACATATTCCAAACACATAGCATGTCTTTCATTTTCCAACATCTCTTTATAGTTTCAAGCCTCCATCCACCTGTTCCACTAAATACCACAAAGACACTTAACAGGGCATTAAGATGGTAACAGTAAGGACACTGCCACCAGAAAGCTCTTCTCTCTGGAGCAGACAGAAGGAAGCCACCAACTGAAGAAAGGGAACTTAAACCACAAACGTTTAGGACAAAGAACCTATACTCTTCTAAGCTTGAACAGTATCGATTACACCAAGAAAACTACTAAGACACTTTGCCGTTCTTCTGTATTTGAGCATTTTAATAGACTTTAAGTGAATTTGAAAATAAAATAATTTTTTTAAAAAATCCAAAGCATAATGAACAGAAAATCTACTCAGTATAAGCATTTCTAAAATAAAAGTCCCAAATGGCTCATTCTCACCACTGAACCCCCACATATCTCGGCAGCCTGTGTTTTATAGTTCGCTATTGCTTGCAACGACATTTTAACGGATTCCACGTCCATAAGAAGGCACTAAGTTTATACCGCTCTCGAATTTAAAACATGCTATCGATTAATAATTAGTTTTGAAGAGGCATTCTGCCAGATGAGCGAGATAGGACGATTATCAACTCCTTATGGCTTGGAAAAAAGTCAGTCTCTTAGAGTGTAACAGCGCAAGAACTGGGAGCATCCCCCCGTGAGAGCCGTGCACCCTTTCCCCCAGTTACCCCGACTGACATCCGGGACCCCCAGGCACCTCTCCAGCATTTAGCAAAGGAAGAAATAAAAAACTAAGAGGGAAGAAAATCAGACCAAACACAAGAGGATCGAGACACTTGAGTTCACCTTCCCTTCCTCTTAACACAACATCCATTGAGGCAGAAGCAATCATCCGGGGTGCTAAAACAAGAGCCGCATTCAGCGGTTGAGTGAGCAGCGGGGGGGGAGCACTCCCCGGGCAGCACCTCCGGGCCAGACAGCTGAAATCAACCCCCAGCTCCTTTAAGACTCAGAGAAAAAGAGAAGGCAACGCAAACCTATTTAAAGGCTCTATCATTAAGTAGTTAGGAACGATTAGGAACGTAGGTTTCCCTACACTCCCGCTCAAGGCACAGTTCTCCGCCACCGGGCTTTGTGAAGGCGCAGACACGGTTGGGTTGTGCCGGATCCCGGATGGTTCCTCAGCCCGCCCGCCCACGGGCGCGGGGTTTTCCGCTCCAGGGCGCCGTCAACACCTGCTGCTGCTGCTGCCGCCGGCACCCCCCGGCCCCAACCCCGGCGCCTGAGGTACCTGCAGGATCCTGTCCAGCCCCTCTTGGCCCAGGCAAGGGAACTGCTTGAGCAGCTCCGTCTTCTGCCGCTTATAGTTGTCGGTAGCCGAACGCCAGTGGGGCTCCTCCAGCACCTCGAAGATCGCCGCCCCAATGGACAGATAGAAGATGATGGCCGAGGTCAGCAAGGGGCCCCTGTCCACCATGGTTCCCGCGGTAGGCAAAGACGGCGGGCGAAGCGCGGCGGGAGCGAGCCGGGGCGGGTGCCCCGCTCTGCAGCCGTCGGTGCCCAAAGCCGCTCTTATCCTTCCCCTGGCACCGCTGCCTATCCCGGCCGTCCGCCGTGGCTCCTCTCCCGGCTTCTGCCGCGTTCCCTTAGCGTCTTCCACGGTTCGGTCCGGTCCCCTCCCCTCTCTCTCCTCCTCCCTCCTCCTCCGCACCGCTCCACTCCCCCGGGCTGTCTCCTTCCCCTAGTTTTCTCCCCTCCCTCCACAGCAGCGATTTGAATCTGGTGCTCTCCCGCTTCCTCTCTTATCCACCCCCGCCCGCGCATGCGGCGCTGCCGCCGGGGAGAGGTGCCCCGCGGCCTGGCTTGGGACGAGCGGTCCCAGCGGAGCCGGAGGGTGATTATGGGGTCCGGCCGTCGCCATCGTCCTCCTCTGAGGGGCGGTCTGGGGGAAGGGGAGCGGGTCTGCGAACTCCGTTCTTCCAGCGGGAGCGGGTGTGGGGCCGAGAAGGCAGCCGGGCCCCGTCCTGTTTCCCATGAGTGCGGCTAGTCCCTGCTCCCGCAGCTGTCCGTGCTTTCCTCTCCGTGTTTTCCCCAGAGTCAGGGTAAGAAGGGGTAGCGTCGCTCAATTTTATTTTACTTGTGGTATTTTACTTTGTTTTACTTTTACTCTTGCCGGCAGGGTTCAGGGGAATTCCTCATTTTAGACGCCGGGAGGCTGTGAAACGAGGTCTGTGGCTTTTCAGGATGCGTGGAAGCGTGGGGGGAAGGTGAGCAGGAGCTCTGAGAAGAAAAGGTGTCCATCCGCAGAGGTCACCCCTTCACGAAGACCTCCACACGTGAGCATTACAGATCTTAAGAAACAAAATACCTTTGATGCCTTCAATAAATATCGCTATGTACGCTCTTTGTGTGTTTCAGAGGGAGGGGGAGACACCAATTTTCCATAAGATGCTCAAAACATCCTCCACGCTGAAGCTGTCTTGAAGCTCACCCTGTTTGTGAAACCTCCAGAAGCAGCTTGCAGCACAAGCCCTCGCCCCTCCGTGTGCAAATGGGGCTGGAAATGGGGTTAAATGGGTCAGGGAGACATGTGTTATGCACACTGAAAAAGTGCTTCTGGTTTGAACACGGTTCTTCTTATAAACATTATTTTTGCGGGGGTAACTTGTTTTCTTCCTTCTCTAGCTCCCACAACAGGAAATAAACACTCAAGCAGAAGAGTAGTTCATATCAGCTGTATCAACACTAAGAGATTTGAGGTGTACAGGTACTCAGTTGGAGTACACATACTAAGAGGCTAAGATAAGCCCGTGCAGATATAGTTGAAATGGGAAGAGGGGGAATGGAGGAGAATGGAAAAGACAAAGGAGATAGGTACAAAATATAAAAGAGAGTATAAGAAAACAAAAAGGAGACCACTGATAAGGCAGAGGAACATTCATTGGTTAGAAGGTATACGGAGATATCTATATAAAGCTTTGAATCATGCCCAATGGATGCTCATGTGAGATTGCCCCCAGGAAATCACATGGTCCTTAAGCAGTCCTTCCTACTAATGTATATAGTACTCAATAAAAATACATTTGCAAGAGGTTCCAGGACTGGAGAAACCACAAAATCCACAAGCACATTGAGTGGTCAGTGTTTGCATGGGATTTTCCAGTTATTTAAAGAAAACACTAAAAAGAAAAAAGGATTTTCAAACTTCAGTAGTTAAAAGAAATTACATATACTAGAGGAAATAGCAAGGAAAAAGCATCATAATAAACATTTCTAAAATGCATAAAGAAACTATGCTATTCTCTTTTTTTAAAGCAAAAATGGGGAATGCTTCATGAAGTTGAAAGGCTGTATTTTTTTTTTTAATTAAAAGGAGAAGAATTTCATGTTGCACAATTAGCACATGAAAATTATTCCCAGGCATTATCACTTGGCCCAAGATCTTTGCAAAACTTGAAAAGCCATTGGCCACATAAATTAATAACGTGAGCATCTGTCATTGTCTCACTTACTGATTTAAAAGTAAGGTTAAAAATTGTATACAAGTACTTAAGGCAAGTGACTGAAAGTATTGAAGAACTTTCAGTAGGCAAATTATGATATAATTTTCCTTTTGGTACTCTTGCATCTTTTTCTCAGTCACCTGCAAGTGATTAGGTCATTTTAACAGCAGCAGTAGTAGTCTGACACGTAACAGCAATACTACACTTGTGTGTTCCTGACCCTGAACATCTGTGCTTGGTAACTGGAAAGTATTTGATTAAATTTTGAAACTGTACTCTCCACCACCTGTCTTTAAGCCTCTAAGGGCCCATTTATATGTTAAAACAGTGTCTTAAAGGTACAAAGAATGACAAGAATGACCCTGCAGTTATATAGCACAGATAAGAGCAAAAACACTTTCAGGCATTTTACAGGAAGTTTGTGATTTTGATTCAAAGTTTCTACTTTCCACTCTAAACTCCAATCACCGATTGCATAATTAGTGCTCTTAGTTACTAAGTCAGTTGGTATTTAAAAACAAACAGATCTGTAAATCACATACCATTTTTCCCTGTGTTGAAATGCTATTGCAGTTGTTAGACTGTCTCCTTGTGTTTCTCTGAGTTTAAAAGAGGTGCGCCTGGTAAGGAGCAACATCCAGAAGAATAGTTTATTCCCCAAGGAACCATAA
This sequence comes from Parus major, assembly GCF_001522545.3. Lineage (NCBI taxonomy): Eukaryota > Metazoa > Chordata > Aves > Passeriformes > Paridae > Parus > Parus major. The sequence goes on from NC_031770.1 coordinate 111,621,946, forward strand.
CCAGCTATTCCTGCAAGTAGAAGTGATCCACTGAGTATCAACGAACTTCAGGCACTTAGATATTTCACTTTGATTCAGTAGTCTTTTGCAGAACAAATTACAAGGTATACTTTCGTATGCCAAGTAGTGTGGTAATAAGGAATGTTTTGTGTAGCTGGCCTCTCTTTGTACCTCCTGATCTAAAATGCTTTACCTGACCTCCCATATTTATGGCCCTTTTCTCCTCTTTGTTTCCCTTGGATTAAACAGTACCCCTATTGTCAACCCACAGCACCTGCCACATAGGCCCCCACAGCTTTTCATGCTAGCTAAGTTAATCAAAAGGCTGGGATTATTCACTCACAGGCTTTTAAATCTCATTAAAAATCAAGGGAGAAACAGCAGAAAGCACTGTTGTGAGCAATACCACAAGTATCAATCATTTGTATTATTTGCATAGGATGTTATTTCAGGCTGTCCAGTCCAAAAGGAAATCTCTTTCATCCAAGCTATGTCTAAGACACATTTGCTGTACAGATGTTTCCTAGGACAGCCTGGAATGAATGAATAAATTTCAGAAAATGTTTTAGATGGAGCAAGTAAATGACATTTGGGCAAAAGAAACCTGTCATGTAGTGGCAAAGGCTGCATGTTCTACTGACTATGAACTATGGGCCTCTCTTCAAGCCTTTGCCATTTTTCACTTAGAAGTCTGTTTTTGGCTGGTTGATGACTGTTCTAATGCCTGTCAACTATGCATCTTCCATTTTTTTTAAACTCTAGAAATTTAGAGCCATGCAGCATTGCCTTCAAGTGTTAGGCATCCAGCCATGTATGGTTTAACTAAGCTGAGGGGTGCACTGTCATGACTATTGTGAGCAGTTTTGCTTCTTTCATGCAGTCCAGTGCACACAGAGAGAGTAAGGATGGTCTGCAGATGATGCTGAATTTTATATGAGGTATTTTTGGAAAGTGCAAAAATTCTCTGTGGGATTGTTCATACCTTTTGGCTTAAGTATTTACAAAAACATGTTTTATGCTCTGGATGTACAGTAACACATAGTAAATCATAATAAAAATTGTAAAAATCTTTACTAAAGCAACCTGCAAACCTCTGCAACAGACTTCACCCATGGACAGATAATGAGTGAACAAACACCACATGACAGATGTTAGTCATGTTGCTTAATGAATAACTGGTGATGAGTACAATACCTGTGTGGAATGGCTGTAGTATGTTCAATGAAAAATATGCATTTGGATCATCTGTTTTTCACTGAGGTACCTGCAGTGCTCAAGAGAAATGTCTTCATCAGGAAGAAGCCTACGTATTTCAACAGTTTTTCTGCATCTGTTTCCTTGACTGCCTTGTTCCTCAGCCATCCATACCAGTCATTGGATGATGAAACATTTTTCCTTCAAAATAGTTTAAAAATAAATACTCTGGCCTTCTCTTTCTGTTCCACCATGACCTCACTGGTAGTGCCAGAAGCTTTATGGCAGTCCATACTGACATTCATGTCAGTGATTTGAGCATTTCAGAATAGAGCTCTACAAAAAAACAGACTGACTGGTACAATGTCAGTCCTGGACTGGCTTTTACCACCATGATACCCAGAGAACATTACTCTTCTAGATAATATTCTCAAGGGTAGCTGAACACCATGGTAACAAATACAGTGAATATGCAACAATTTGTTATTTTGCTACATAAAACATCACTGTCAAGACTTATTTTGGGGTCATTAAGAAGGAATTAAATTTTATTTGTGTGTAGTAATATGGATGAATATTTGCACATTGTCCTGAGACTTGTTTCACAAACCAGTTTAATTTAACTTTTATCAATCTGGTGTCGTGAAGTGCATACCTTCCCCAGTGTTACTGCCTGAATGTAACAGTGCTGGATGATATGGGGGATTTCAGGGAGCTGTTAGCCTCCCCTGTCTCCCAGCTGGCTTGCAGAGTTGTGTATCTGTGTGCCAGGCTGTGCAGTGAAGGGCCTTGTATGTGACTGGGCAGCTCCCAAATCTAAACTGGGCTCTCTTCCATGCACGGTGTGTAGCACTTACGTTTTGTTGGTCAACATGCTGGAAGAGCTGTTCCCAGCTAACTCTTCCCTTTAGAGAAAAAAAGCACATTAATTTTGGCAGAGGGAAGGTTGGTGGCTACTTTTTTTCCCACTTGGGTGAATAGAGCCTTGTGGATAACAAAGGCAGTTGTACACCAAAAAAGCATTCAAAAGGATCATATTTTTTATCATCTGTTCTCCTGTTCCAAACCCTGCAGCAACAGCTTGTGAGGTTAGATTGAGTCTTATCTAGGAAAAGAAAGAGATAGAGTTGGCTACATGCAGTTAAAGGAGTATGGATTTTTAAGATTTTTGTTTCCTATGAACTAGAGTTGCTTTTGTGCTTGGTGTCCTGGAATGAAAGAAGGGTTATGGCCCATGTGGTCTCTATGCCTTATGTGTTTAAAGGAGTTTTGGAAGAAGATGAGTTCTTGGCATAGTCAACTTCCACAGCCTCTTAGCCTGTCATATGGTTCTTTGTGATCTCTCTTTTGCCATGTGGTATTGGGAAAGAAGATAGCAAAGATAGCTGTCCTGCAAGTGAAGGTCTTGCAAACCTGTTAGTGGCTTTTAACTTATGCTTTATACTCTCCTAGACCATCATCAGGAATGGTGTTAAGAGAGTTTGGAGGAGCTTGGATTTCAGTGTTACTGCCTTCCAGTGGTGCCCCCCACATGCCAAAACTCAGCAGGTAAATCCAGGTGACTCGCAGATATGACTCTTGGGAGGTAACTTGGCACAAAAGTGACTGGATTAGAGCATCAGAAAAAAGTCCACCTGCTCTGGTGCTTTCGTCAAGAGCAGGACTGTTGTCATTGCTCTAAGCGTAGAAGCTGCCTGCAAATCCTAACTTCAAAGTCTCATGGTGAAGACCATGCTCTTGACTCTCAGTGACTTTGTAGGGATGTGTGTGTGTGTGGTCACAGTCAATTGCAAGATAACCCATAACTGAGGTGGAAAAGCAAGTCAGATGCTGAGTATTTTCCTCCTGTTGTGTAGCACCTCAGCAGTGCTCTGTGCATCATTCTGTCTCACAACTGGAACAGAGTCCAGGGAAAGGGAAGGAGCAGTGAGTGAATGGAAGTAGACTCAAATTACCCATGTTGCTTCTCTTCTTTGGGAGCTCATGGGGAAGTCCTGGTAACTCAGGTCAGACTCACAATGGTGCCAACAATGAGGTGTGGGGGAGGCCTGGCCAGAAGCAGAGTTGAGGAAAGGCCCAGAGTATAAGAACGGACAGCTCCTAACCTGTGCATCTGCAAAATTCTCTGAAGAAATTGCGCTTGCAAGAGAGAAAGAAGAATATGGTGGAGGGGACACAGACCCCATCAAGACAAAGGGCTGTGGTGCTCTCTAAGGGCATCCAAACAGAGGTGAACATCCCAAGCTTTTTTGTTCATTCAAGAGGACCATCTGAGGCTGAACATCCCCAGGCAATACTGCATTGCCAGGATGGGTTATAGAAACTAATGGCTAGAGGCCTGTTAGAGGTTTCACAACTCATTTCCTTTGAATATTAGTTATTTCTTTTGCCAAAGAGAGGCAAAAAAGGGAGGAAAAGGAAGAGGAGGAAATAAAAACTAAATGGGCTTATTCACTTATAAAATAAGATCAAGTCAATAAGCAGATGGGTGAACTCTGCAGGCGGCATTTTTTCAGTCAAGACAGAAAATTCAGTGCTTTCCCTGCATGTGGTTTTTTGCAAGATTTATTTGGAACAAGGAAGTGTATGCAAATAATGGGACCAGTGTGCAAAATGTTCATTCAGCTCAGCAGCCATGAACTCTCACTGTCTGTAGGCACTTGTAACAATAAAGACTCCAGGCTGGGGAGCCTGGCTCTTAGGTCTGCTTCATATTCTCCCCTTGCCTCACTACTCCCTACTCACACCCCCAATCTTTTGCAATTCAGTGACAATCAGAATTAATAAAGGTGTGTCTGTGATCCTATAAAGCAATTTACATCATCATCTTTTGTGATGAAATTTTCAAAGGGGAAGGAGGAGCAGCATTTTGTTCAAGTAAAGGTTCCCCTGGCAATATACCAAGAACCTGAAGCCCTTAATTTTCCTAAGAGAGATTTGAGTTCCGCAGCCCATATCTGAGCGCAGAAATGTGTCCTGCAGAAACTACGCTCCCACACCCCTTCAGTCCCCCTTTTCCAAAATAAGTCTAAAAGTAGTCTGGAGCTTACAATCTTGCATTACTGCCATTGTGTCACAAGCACATGGACAAGCTTGCACTGCCTTGCTGAAATTATTGTACTAAGTCTATGACAAATCACACAACATCTGTCTCTGCCCCACCAAAAACATCATTTTCCATATCTGGGTTGAAGAAACTGTGCTGCTTTCACTAGACAGAAGTGAAAGGTCTTCACTTTGGTCAGAAGTGGCCAGAACCTGCCAGTTGACATTAACTATGTTTTATGTTTTTTTCAATGTGTGTCTATTGTAATCAAATGACAATGCAACTTCCATTTTGACTAAAGGAACAGATAATTGACATAGAGCTTAATAGAGATATATAATATCTCTATTATATATCTATTATATATATATATATAGATATAGATAGATAGATATTCTATATCTATTATAATTATAATATCATAGAGATAATTGACATTCAAACATGACAAATAAGTAATGTCTAAACCAAATAAGTAAATGAGCTGTTGGAGAAACCTTTCTTCTGCTGTGCTCACTTCTGCTAGTGCAAATACAGTGGCCTTGCTTAATAAAGGAGGCCTTGTTTTGTTCTGGGCTTGTCTCAAAACTAGTCTTTTACAAGCACTTTGGACAAGATCATTAATCCTGCGTGTATTAACTGAAGACATGCCTCCCAAATTTCCTTTTAATGCTAAGAAAAGCTCTAGTTACACAATTATACATTAACTAACAAATATCTCTTCTCAGTAGCGGGAAATGAGTTATTTTGCAGCTATCAGAGTATACAAATACCTTGTATGACATTTAGAGAGATTAAATTCCTTTGCCTCTCTTTTTACATGTACTCCTTGTAGGGCATGCTGCTTGGAAAATATGAGAAGATTACAATTGGAATATCTGTTATCATGATAATGTGTGGAAATCTAACAGCTCTTAACAGACCAGTGTGGGAAGGACATTACTGGGATTTCATAGGTAAAGAAGAGAGGGGATTTTGATACCTGTCATTAGTACAGAACAGTGGGAGAAGATGCTGTGGTGCCTCACGAGCAAGACACAGTAGGGATACTGCTATTGCCATAAGCTGGGCACTGGAAGAAAAGATGGGATGGAGCTTACAGGAAGAGTTGTGCAGGCTGGCTGCCATGGGAGGCCTTTGCTGATTATATTGTGAGCAAGAGGGCCACACTGATACTCCAGCAACACATACTCCAACTATCATTTTTATTTTCCAGAAAAAAGTTGGCTTTTCAGTCTGGGGAGGCTAAACTGAAATGTTTTTTCTTCATTTAACCTTGATGCAAACTCATCTGGTTTTGAACAGAGATCACAAGTTTTAAGGTCCAAGTAAAATCTGAACCTTTCCTTATGGTCCCCACTGTGTGGAGAATTCCTCTGAGTCTGGCAGTTTTCCGTAATAGAAATCTAATATAGTTAACACTGATCATGGTTTAGACATAAAGCTTGAATTAAGTCCTATGTGGATAGAAGGACTGAATATCTTCAAACAGTAGTGTAGGGAGAGAAAGAAAGGAAAAAGTTAAAAGGCCTTGAATAATATAAAACATGGGATCTAGCACTGCTAAGGGGGAAGATCAAACAACCTTGTGGTCCTTTCATATGTGACTTTTGCAGTTCAGTATAGGATTTTCATGACAGTCGAGTACCCACTTCAGGACCAGGGAGCAAGGGTAGGAAAGAGTTCACAGCAGCACCTTGACAGCTTGCCAATGCACACACAGGCAATATGTGCCTTTCAGTTAGTCCCTGCAGTGAATTATGTTTTCAGTTGTACCTTGTGGAGTGAATAACAAATAACTTTAGACTGTAACACTGTCCAATCTTGTTCCCCCATATGCACTCCTTTTCCAAAGAATACACTGTACTGTGCAGTAATGAGTGCATTCAGATAACAATGGAAAGAATGACTCTTGTATTCTCCTGAACTAATTTTAAAGCTGCATATCCAGTTCTCTGCCTTTTTTGGTCAGTCACTTTACACCATTTATTCCTGCTTTTAAACAGACTGGGTAGGAGAAGAGATTGTAGCACACCTGATCCAGCTTTTAAACTCAGCTTACAGAAAGGCAGATATTACACAGCCATACAGTTAAAAAGTCATTAGGACTTGCCCTGCTCCCTGTACATTTTTGTTTCTTAAAACTATGCAAATTCCGTGTTGGTAAGATAGGTAAAATTGATTGTGGGAGATTACACATGAACTGGAATGCATGGCACAAAAAGTCATATCTTTCTGTAACACTAGTATTGTCTCACATATGGGAGACAATATATCAGAATTCACAAATCCTCTTTTGGGCTCCTGTAAAAATACACTGAAACCAACATGGGCCACCTGTGATATGCAAAGCCCTCAACTGAAACAGTCACATTCACAAAGCTGGGTTATGAAGTCCTCTATAATAGAAAGGTGAAAAGATTTATTGTTCTTCTGGGGGCAGTTTTAGGCACATAACTTATTCCCATTGATCTCTGGCAGTTTCACATACCCTGGTTCTTCTCACAGTATCTTCTCTATGGCTAGTCCTGCAGCCAGCTTGTTTTCTAGCTGTGTAAGCTGCCTCTGCTGTAATGTCAACACTTGCTGGGCCAACAAGGAAGACAGTGGAATCAGATACTTGTGTAGGATAACAATACTAATACTATATATTCTTTATTCCTTGTACTGACTTTCTCCCTGAAGGACTGTGCACAGCACAGTACTGAGTGAATTTCAACCCTATGTACACAGCCATCACATGGTTTCTACAACACCTGACTTCCACTTAATGTTCGGGTTGGCTCCAAGTGGGAAATAAATCTTGTTACACTTCTGCACATAGGCAAATTTTGATTAAAGACAATGAAAGATTATTTGGGAAGAGTGAGGTTTTGGTTTTTTGTGTTTTTTTTCTCATTCTGGAAAGGACCGCCAAAGCCCTTCTGCCTGCTGAACTATAAAGATAAATAATAAAGGTTGCAACTAAATAGGGAGAAAGGGAAAGGTTTTACACCACCAGTCCTGTTTGAGTGGTCCATCTCCACACATTGTTCATGCTTGGACAGTGCAATTTCCATTCAGAAATATTCCTGCTTGAGTGTCTGCCTCGTGCAGTGATAGTTAATAGATCGTTGTGACATAGATGGTGCCTGGCACAGGACATTGGTGTGGTGTGAAAGGGCTCAACTGAGCACAGGGGCTATGAGGACATGGGTGAAGACTCCCAGGTGCACTTGCTGAACCAAATACATTGTTTTAAAAAATAGTGTCTTGGAGTAAGACAAGTAAAAAACAAAAAGCCTCTGACTGAAAAAGAGATAGCCCAATTATTATTTCAGAAATTCCATTTATGTATGAGATGGATAGAAGCCCTCCATACCTCTAAAATCCTCCAGCTCTTGCAGACAGACAGGTCTCCTTTTAACCATTGTCCCAGATATATTTCAACTGCAATACAAAACAATTCCAGCTCAACACTTTGCAGACCTCTGAACTGTCAAAAGCCTGGAACAGCAAGACTCTCGAGTGATTGCATCTCGTGGGAGGGGAGGAGGTCAGAGGGAATCATTACTTGAGAATGCATGCCCACATCTCAGCTCCTAATCCAGGTCTGACACTGGGCATGTTGGATCACGCATGGAGGAGATGCACCGGGCATGCCACTGCTGGCTGGTGTGTGCTGCTTAACAAGATTGCTTTGAATGTTGGCCCCTGCAGGTTCTCTTCCACCTGCTCCAGCTCCAGGCTGGAGAGCTTCCTCTTTGCAGCTGCAGTGCTACCGGTTTCTCCTACCTTGGGGACTGTCACTGGCAGGGATGGGCACAGGACTATGGTGCTACTGGCAGGGATGAGTGCAGGAGGATGCTACTGGAAGTGGAGGAGTGGCAGCAGAGGGAATCTCATTCACACTGCCTCAGGCTCAGCAGGACTTCTCTTGGCATTACCAAAGTATTGTGCCACTGCCTTCATAACTGCAGAAATACTGAACAAGGCTGACTTCTTTTTAAAAATAGAGAAATTTCGTCCAGTGAACTCTGTATGTCTTGGATAGCATTTGGCTTCCTAAATGGCTGTAACCTGTCAGCCTTCAGTTTCTTCTTATTAGATCAAGGCCTAAAAATGCTGTGCCTTGTATCCTATTGCTGAAATACTACTTTGTGCATGCTTGATTAAAGAGATTCTGTTATATAGAGGTTACTAAGCTCCTTACAGCTTCCTTACAAAGCAAATATGTCCTTTCCTCTAGAAAAACATTGAAATTATCAAGGCATTAGCATATGTTAAGGATCTAAGAAAAAAAAAATTATATCAAGAAGGTCAGAGAATACACAAGTTCTTTGGGTTCCTGTGTTTTGCAGCCAAAGTTCTGAAAAAACGCTTCTGTTCAAGGACAGAAACTGCAGCTCTCTGTACTCTCAGAAGGGTGTCGGCAATTGCAGAAGTGTGGAGAAGGAGAGGAAATCTCATGGCGCCAGCTGAAGGAAGGAGCAGCAGTGACATGAGGAGAGCCCCTTCAACCAGCAAGGAAAAGAGGAACCACTATCTCTCTCTACATCACCAGGTCTGATTCTTGTGCTAGCAGGATGTTCCTCCCACCCCCGCTTCAATTTAAAATTGTCTTTCAGAGAAATAAATGCAAATGCCCCAGGTAAGAACTAATTTGTATCAAAGAAAATGAATGGAACCCATGGAGTCAGGAAAAAAAAAAACATTTTAAAATGGGCTGAGTTTCATTGCACTTGCTTCTCTTTGAACTTGCTGAAGTTCAGATGTATTCAGAACTGGAGTTTTGGAGCAGACACGTCTTTGTTGTCAACTCATCCTCTGTTGTTGTGGATTGTTTATTACAAAATAGCATGTCTGAGATATTCTAGGTGAAAATGTAGAAAAATTAGTTCTGAGTGCAGTGGTTGTAGTAATTTTTGTTTTAAATGTTTTAAATAATATGCTTAAGAAAGCTGAAGACAAGCACATGTGAAGATATACTGCTTAAAATACTGAACTTTAACCTTGCAGGTCTGCACATTTGTACAGACAACCACATCATAAGCACTCTTAGATTAAAACTAGCTGGATTCATCAGGAACTCTTCAGCTGTGGACAGAATATATTTCAGGAAGTTGGAAGTAGTACAGAATAATCATGGGCTGAAAAGGCTTTTGCCCTGTTTGAGGTGCAGAGCAGGATTTGGCCCAAAAATGCACTATCAGAAGTTCTTTGAATAAATGTAATAATAGAATCTGGTGCTTTTAATTCTTCTACCTAATAGTCTCCTAATAATTTTTAAGTATTATTTAGCCCTAGCCACAGCTCTCAGTTGTGGGAATGTGTTTTTATGGGCATCTGTGATATGGTCCTGTGATTTACGCTGAATCACAAAATTTAAAAACAGCAAAAATCAAAGAGTAAACAAAAGGAGGCAGGGACAGAGAAGCAAGAAAAGGGACAGGGAATCAATCCAGACTGGAATGAAAATTTTGCCTCCTATTTCTTCTGGACAATATTCTCTGTCACCATCATTCTCACTAATTTATCTGATTAACAGGATGTCCAGTTACACACATGATTCTATGCAATGTTATTTTTCACATTTTTTATTTACTTCTTTTTTGACCACTTGCCAGGTTTTCTCAGGAGGGAATAATAAAGTCTACCCACAGAGAAGCCCAGACTGTATTATTGTACTTCCCAGACAGTTTCTAAACCCAGTTGCTCCTCAAACATCCTCTACAGCTCCTAGAACAGGCTGTATCTGTCAAGTTATACCTTTAATTTTCCCAAGCATTGGATGTTTGTGCAGTGCATATAATTGCAATGACACAATTGAAATATGCTTAAAAAGATAGTTTTATAATATGTCTCTGTGTTGTTACTCAAGAAAGGTTACTTCAGTTTCTGGCTTGTCACAAGAACCAGCCATATAGGTAATGTATGGGCCTTTTCACATGAGAGAAATTTAAAACTGGGAACTTTGAAACTAAGAAAATGTTGAAAGATGTGCACCCATTAAAGTTTCTGACTAACAAACCAGAGAAATTATGGCAGACCACTGGTTACTGTGAGAAAGATGCTCTTGCAATTTGCACACCCAGTAAAGCCTAAATGTTTGTTGTCAGTTGCTAGAGAAGCCTGTAACTTGACATAACCAGGTGCTGATGTCAGGACTTCAGGACTAATGCTGAGCTAAGATTTATTCAGCATTCATAGTTAATCTGTTTATTACAGATAGGTGGCACAAGGCAAACTTAAGTCAATGTTTACCTTTACTGTTAAAAGCAAGGACAAGGGAAGAGAACAGTTAGTGGCTTCAGGAGGGCTTGATAGCCAAAGACTAGTGTCCTTGTAAAGGACACTATCTGATAAATAACAGACAGTCCAAGTTTTTGTAAGAGCTCCAAGGTTTCCTGGGGGATTCTTTTAGATAAGAATTTGAAGGGCGCTAGTTACTTCCAAAGGTACATTCTTCTCTCAAGGTCCAGCGTATGGGGAGAAACAACTTTAAAACAGAAAGAAGGAACATATGGGGAGAAGAAGCTTTAGAAAAGCACTGGAAACCCAACACACCAACTAGTACTTCTTTGCATAGAGATGGACTGTCTACACTCTCTTAGAAGAAGCCCACAGTCAGTGGATGTGTAAAGCAAGAGGAACAATTAGATAAGACAGTGGTGAGCAGAAACACAAAATGCAGTGGAACCGAAAACCAAACAAACCCTGCCTTATGTAACCTCCTGAGTCAGGAGCAGACCCTAAATAGACAGTACTGTCTGAAAATAGTGTATGTTTTATATAAGTACCTAAATACAGTCTTAGTGCATACCTGTAAAATACTTTCCAGATCAGCATAATATCCGTTTAGGTAAAATATGTTCCTTTAATAAGGAAGAGATTGCAATCCTGAACCTGCAGTCAGAGGTGCTTGTCTTAAAGAAAGATCCTGGAGCCATCTCGGCTCAGGTTCAAATACTGCTCAAATGTTTAAGCTCAAACTAATCAAATTAATTATGTTCTTGACAGATTATGTTCCTTCTTTCATAGGTCTCCCCTGAGGGGTATTAGTCATAAACTCAGCAGAACACCTACACTGCATCCACACAATTTGAGATAGATGTTAAAATAATCCCCCACCTGAGCACACAAGTCTGGTAACTGTTCAACCAGTTATACAATTTGCATGTGTAAATGAATTTAGCATTCACAGATGGATTCCTATGTGTATTATGGAGAGTTAAAAGTGGAATCTGGAAACTTTGCTACAGTATTTATTTCCCCTAATGGGATTTTATCACATTAAATTATAAATCTGTATGTTGCGATGTATCTATATATAAAGATGCACAGAACATATCTGCCTGTGTTCACTTCTGGGGCTGCAACAGTACTTTGGCCAATTGAGAAGGTGATGGTACAGCTCCATACAAGGCCATCTTTGCTCGTCACATTTTGGGAAAGTGAGCAGGAAAACAAGACTGGCAATTTTTTTCAAAATGTCATGGCCTCTGAGAATAGCTGATTTCATGTGCTCTGGGTGTTTGGATTTCAGTTTGTAGGTAATTTCAACTCTTGCAATTTTGGAATGCAAATCTTCAGGTTATTCAATGTACTATTCACATTCTTTATTGTCAGAGCTCAGGAAGGAAGTGTGTCACCGGTCCCACTGGCTACTTACTGGCACCAAGTTGTTAATGAAGTGTTGTGTGAGTGTTTAGTTTCTGGCACTGATTTTATTTTAATTTTTTTTTTTCTAGAGAACAGACAAACACAGTTCTCACCTACACAAATGAATGTAGAAAAATAAGCTGGTTTAAGGTTTAAGGCTGCCATCTCTGTCAGTATTGTCAGTTTCTGTAGTATAATACAAAATTAAAGTATTTTTTTATGATCAGTCCAGGGAAGAGTTGAATGGTTAAAATGATGAATACTCCACCTAACCTTAGAGAATTCAATTTTCATCAGAAAACAGATGAGGAAATGAAATCAGAAACATCTTCCAGATTTTAATATGTTAAAACTACAATATCTCTCACTCATGTGTTTACAAAACTATTTCCCAATAAAAGTTTTAGTTTTTAAATGGGTGAGAATTCCAAGAAATGTCATTTTAAGAGCTATCCTACACTTTGTGTATAGAGATCAGATAAAAGTTTGGGTAATGGTAATGGCACATTTAGACTTTTCAAACTCCTCATAGGAACCACAGAGCTACTACTAAGAGCCATGAATGTGACTTTGCCTATATGCCTGTAGGAATAGATTTATGTTGTAGTATATAGGTTTATATATTTGAATATTCCCTATCATATAAAAGAACATTAATCAGTGTAAGATGTTAGGAATTGATAAATCTCTTGACTGATCCTCTGGGGACAACTCCTCATACTAATCTGCTTTTTGATTAAATGAAATGTTTACCTTAAATTCTGTTCCATAACACCTTTAAAGTCTTAATCTCAAAGATTCCCAGGAAATTTTGGGAAACCAAGAAAAAAAAAAAGCAAACAAACAAATCAAGATCTGCAATACTCTTCTTAAGTCATAACACAAAAAATATTTCAGCACTTCTTCCTTCTGGAAAAAATAGAGTAAAATGATACCTCTGAATACCTGGTTTCTCTGCCTTGTTAGTTCCTTTTATAGGAATAAAATACTAATAGAAATTTAAGAATGATAAAAAATTTAGAAGTATCATACCAGTAAGCAGGCACTGGTGTAGGATGTTAACAAATTAGAAAAATTAAGCTGATCATCTGAAGTGATTAGGACTCTTCTTCCTACTTAAAACTCAGTTTCTACTATGCAAATTTACAATTCTAACGTCCCATAAAGACTTACTAGGTGAAAAAAGTCTTTGCTAAAGACTTTGTGTTTCCTTCTTTCCTATGGTCTCATATTATTTAATCAGCCACTGATGACAGTAATTCGAATAGAAATAAAAAAATTACAATAAAATATCCAGAGAGTCCTTTAGGTAAACTGGTGTTAAAAAAATAGCACTGAGAATTCCTCTCAGTTCCAGAGCCTCATGAGAATTAGAAAAATTATTGTTTTCTCTTTGTAAATCACTTTAACATCAGGGTATGCTACTTGAAAATTTCAACCCTTAAAAAGAAATTTGCAACAATAATATTAATCCTGTCCACTAATTTTTGCAGCAGTCATGCTGTTACAGGCATTGTCCATGCTTTGCTGGTATTTAGCTGCTGCCCTTGTTTTTACCTGTTGCTGGAAGTTAGCTTTATTGTATGAGGCTGCTGTGTTACAGTGCTGCTTCCAACCAGTGTATTCCTGTGTCATTTCTTTAATTACTGTCTACTGTTCCTGCCATTTGCAATATGTGAATGAAAACAGAAACCAAGCCATGAAAGAAATTAACAATATAGATTAAGTCATAAATCTGTAACTTCTTTTAGTGTCTTACTTCAGACTTTACTATCCTCATATGTATTTTGTCTTGTTACAGTTTTGTCCTGGATTTGTCTTTACCCCCTAAAATGCCTAACCAATTGTGAACCCTTTGGTTAACTGAGTAGTAGGATCACTTTTTCAGGCACAGCAAATATTTTTCCACCCAGTTCTATCTTCACAAACTCAAGATGTCTTTGACAAGGTTATTAATTTCTTTGTCACTTCCAGCATGGACTGTTTAGCATTTTGGTCTGAGATATGACTTTTGTCAGCATAACTATATAGCTAAAACCTGTAGGAAAAATGGAGTTGAAAAGAGCAGATACAGTGTTCTGCTTCTCATAAGGTAGTGAACTGCTCTCCTATAAACACTTCACTGTCAATATATCTTCATCCTCAATTTAGAACATAGTCGGAATAGTACAATTTCTGTATGGAAACATGGCCCAAAAGACTTCTATGGTTCTTAAACCCGGTTGTCTGTCCTGATTAATATGGAGTTATAATTCAGTTTGATAATGGATACATTTAGTTTTAAGTGTTTTCTTGAAAAAAAACCCTGTATTTAAAATGTTATAAATGCAAAGGCAAATATTGATTTATAAATGAAAAGAAAAATTTATTAAAAAACAACAGAAAGCAACAATGATAAAATACCACAATAAAAATAGTCAGCGCAGCGCTGGGTGGACAGGGTCTACACCAAAGGTATAGGTTTCCCAAATCCACGTCTGAGGGTTTCCAGGCTT
>NC_031771.1:0-9061 GCF_001522545.3 Parus major
GATGACGTAATCACCGTGATATTATGGGTAATAGAACATTGTGGAAAGAGGGGCCCTATCTTCACGTACAACGCGAGATCTTCCGATCGGCGTTCCCTGTCTATCCACATCACTTCCTCTTTCCTGACTTTCTCCTCTGAGAGACACAAACACTTCTCTCTGTAGCAAGAAGGTTCTGAATGAGGTTCCCCTTCATATTTGGGTTGCATTAGGTAAAACACAATCTTTACATGATCATCCTTGAGATTCTTGTTATTGAATCAGAAGCTGTAAGTGGTCTGGACTGGCTCTGTCTCTGCTGGCTGCAGGTGCTCATTTGGGTCCAACAAGAACTGGATGTGGATGTCAGAGGGAGGAGAGAAAGGGAAAGGCATGAAGGTAAGTCATCTGTCAGATTTGTTTCATGGTATCACTTCATCCCCTCAGGATCCCAAGGGGAATGATAACTCCCTTTTTTCTGGTGGTACAAATAAGTTGGAAATTTTATTCTTCCAACAGTCTAATTTCTGGCCAGATGCTTGGCTTTTTCCATTTCATCACTGTTCCCTCTTCTTCTTCCACTTTCACCTGACTTTGTGGTTAAGAGCTTTTGCTTCTGCCAAAACCAACATTTTTAATTGGGAGCCTGAAGGTCAGAATTCAGAAAAGGAAACAGTATTTGACTCAGAAACACGTATGCTGTTCTTGTATTCTTGTATCTTGGTTCCGGTATTCCTGCTAGCACAGGCATTATAGGAGTGAAAGGACCCTTTTCCATGTGCTGTAGCTGGGAGGCATTTAAGTAATTAAGGAGAATAGGAGCAGGGTGCTCTTTTTGCAGAGAAGGGAAAAACACTGTTTTTTTTCTTCAGGGGATGGGATAGCATCATTTAAAAATTGCAGGAACTAATAGTGGTTTCACTTTAGGAATTAAAAGTAAGTTTCAGGACTTATGCAGAGATTCAGGGGCTGATTTCCTCCTGCTTCCTCCAAGTGTGTGCTCTGGGACATTATAAGTGGCTACCAAGCCTGTGACTTCCCTAGAACATCCTCTTGTGGCAGCATTTGGCAGAGGTACAGGCTGATCTACACTAAGCAGAATAGTCCACTGGGCTTGTGGAGCTCTTGAGAGAGACTATATTTTGTCTACTAAATCCACTAGAAAGTGGATAGAAAGTCCACTAGACTTTCTTCTGTGGCAAACAGGTGTTTTCCTCAAAAAAAGACCCCACTACCAAAAGAACATTGACTTATAAAATATTGACAACTATTCTTGCCTGTTGAATTATTGGTTTTGAGTTTTACAAATATAGACTCACTCACTCTGAATACGTTTTGTGACTGGCTTCTTCCTCCTGAAGTCAGTTGACAGAATGTGGTCCAAAGCTGCCTTCTCATCCTGCAGTGGCTTGAAGGCTGCTGTGGTGGGGGAACCTGTCATTGCACCTCTATGAAAGGGAGGATGCATTTGCTTCATCCCACTTTCCATGAAAATACTAGTTATAAATCAATTGTGTTGCATTTGTAAGAGAAAATTGGACCTTAAGGAAATTCTGATACTACCAAAGTATATGGGTTTTATATCATGTGTTTTATAGCCTTTGACATGAATACTATGTCTACTTTCATATACTTTTTCTGAGTTTTGAATAATTATTTATTCTGTATGACCAATGCATTTCTCAGGTTGGATTACACTAACAGTCTTTGGGAGGAAATCTCCCTCATTTTTTATTTTAGTGTTTTCCTCTCCAGAGTTATATCCTTAGGAGAAGAATGGCTGCAGAATTTTGTGAAATTATTTAAATTTGGAATGACAATATTTTCAAAGGACAATTAAGAGAGAGTAAATGAGGTTAATATCTATGTTATGGTATTTTGTCAGAACCAAACACGAGTGAATTTTCTTTGGATGCCAAATTGCTTATCTTCAACACAGTTAAACAGTAGTATTTTTATTAATTCTGGATGATTATAATCTTTCAAGTAAAATTCTAATTAATGTTTTTCTCTCTTGACTATCATCTTAAACAAAATTACACAAGGAATTTATGCCTCTGCTTACATTTAAGAATGCAAATTGACTTGGGGTTTCTTTACATGCCAGAGTTCAAGTTTGCCTCCTGGTTCAAGGATTTGCATAACTGTGTTGAAGCCAGAGTAAATGTTTGTGCCGGAAAAAGGGAAGAGTTCTTCAGAGGAGCCAGAACATCAGAATCTAGTCCTTCTGCAAAATACAGGACAGCAAAATGTTGCTTTTTTTGCTTTTAAGTAGTAAAGGCTTATTTAAAAAAAGAAAACTGTGGTGGTGTGTTTGCTCTTGCTGCAGGTGATCTCATGTGGTTGTTATGAAACTCAAGGCTGTGTTATTTGTATTAATTGACCACAAGCTATATTAGAAAGATTGTTGAGGAAATTATTAAAGAAGCTTGAAGAACATTAGATAGTTTCCAAACCTTTCTCATTTTAGGGTTTTAGGGTTTAATTGGCAGTTTTAACAGCACCCCTCCATAAGAATGAGTAGGTAATAAGTTATTTTATGATTACAGAGAAATTGTCATTGTAGTGGAGAACTTTTCTACATGACCCCTGAGAAAAAAATGATATATCTTTATATATGTTCCTTGTATCTTTTGTAATGAACAATTGACCAAGTAGCCCTGTGAAGCTTTAAAAGCTTGAAACTGTTTGCAAGCAATACACAAGTGCTATTCATCCCTATTGAAATGTGACCTTTTGCAGGGTGAAATGTGACAACTCTTCAATACAAAAAAAAATGACCATGTAGTAAAGGTAGATTCTGTGGGCTGTAGTAAGGCAGTTACCCTGACTAATATGTGGTCAAAGAAGTCAGGGTCCTATTTTATTCTAGACAACTCCTTTTCATTATGAACAATGATGCAACTTTGGTTTTGTTTTTGTCTTTTTTGTTTGTTTGGTTTTTAGTTTTGTTTTTGTTTTATTATATAATAAAAATTGAGTTTTGGGTTGGATGAGTCCTTTTTACCATAGAACACCATCATTTTAGACTCTTTTTATTTTTCTTTTATCTAGGTTAAATTTCTCAGCCATTATCCTTTATATGATATAATCCCCTAAAGAAAGTTTTAATGCATTTTATAAAATATTTAGGCATGGTTTTTATCTTAATTCAAAAAGGTACTTTGTCCTGAATCCAGGACACTGTATTCAGATGATCTGGTTTTACCAATTCCTTGCAGAATCTTCTAGAAAGGAGGAATGTTTTTATTGTGCTGAACTTCCTGGAGGAATACATTATAGAATGGAAATGTGTTACTTTTTATGGACACTATCCTTCCTCAAGCTGAACATAGGAAACCTTCCCTCCTTATTTATTTTAGCCTAGCAGATGCATTTAATATTTGCTGTCTACATCATCTTCATAAGAAAAAAAATCACTTTATCCTTTATCAGGATACAGTTGCTATTACCAAAGGCATACTCAGTATTCTTTGTCACTATACGGTTTGGATTTATTTAAGTATAATTTATTCTCCTACTTTTATGGATGGATAAAGTTCAGTGCCAACTGGACCTCGAGTGCTGTTCTGATGAATAGGTAGATTCCACCTAAAATGGAACAATTAGGACATCTAAAATAAAATATTTGGAGACTGCCTCTTATTGTTGCACAAATTATTTGGAAAAGGGAAATGTCTTCTTTCTCCTTACTATACCTACAAAATGAAGATGGATTTTTCCAGAGTATGTGAAGAGAATGCAATCAATGGTTTATCAATACCCCAAAAATAAAAAAAGTCTTGAAATTGGTGCATTCACCAGTCAGAAGGAAGCCATTGATGATATCTAATTATGCTTATTTAAGCAATAATAACTATATATATGTATATATATAGTTAATATAACTATATAACAAAACATAACTATATAACAAATCTACATTAGTGGAAAAGTTGAATTTTGAAGAACATTGTACAAATATTTTAAAACCACTAACTATACTCATGAGGAGGGAGAGAACTGTACTTCCCTCCCCCCCACTCCCCTTTTTTTAAATGTTTTTTTTCTCAATTTTAGTTACTTTTGGTGACACAGTTTATAAGATCTGCTAGAGTACATTTGGAACATGGGAATAGAACACTGGAAATATGTTTCCTAATTTGACTGCCTGTATAATTGTGAAATCAATGAAAGCTAAAGTTGTGTAAGAAAGAATAGAGAAAAGGAAAAATTTCCAAACTGTCCTTGTGCACACAATTTTAAGAGTTATTCTTGTTCCTATTAATGTTAAATTCTCATGTAAAACTTTGTTTTGGCAATTGACCAAGAAAAAGTTGCTGAGGGTTGACAGCATTGCTCAGTCTACCCTTTCTTTCTGTAAGGAACAGATGTCACTATTCTTAAGGAGTGATTGTGAATAGGCAACTGAAAAATTACTTAGAAGAGCATCCAAATGGAGTATCTCATTCAAATAACTGCAGGAAGACTACCAGCCTTAAAGAACCACTGACAACCAGAACCTGGGGTGTTTGTGGGCAACATTAAGGTATCAATAGCCTGACAGAGCTTGTCTTTCGTTCTAAAAGGAAATAATATATTTGTAAACTCGTGAGCTTTAAGGGGTAATGACTATAAAGGCAGTCTGGGAGATCACTTCTTCTGTGTGTTTCTTCCAAGGATAAGCTGAAGGGTAAACACTGGTTTCCTGTAAGCTTTTGATCAGAACTTCTTGGAGGTGTGAATGAACAACAGTGTAATGATTTTGTGTTTTAACCCTCTGGTTGAATTTTACTATTTGGAAAACAGGAACACAGCTCATTTCAGAAGTTCAGGCAGCATATGAAATTTTCTCCTTTTTTCTCTCTCCCCCCCTTATGTTTCATTTAATCTTTTCCGCTAGTGGTAAAATTCTTAAATAAATTAAATGAGTGATTCCTGTGTGCTCTTCAGAAGCAGTGATTTCAGGATTCTTAGATTATATTTCATATGAAAAATCAGAGGAAACAATCCCCCCAGTATTTTTCCTTCAGCACTATTAGATGGTTGCATTTGCTGTGGCAGAAGCATTCCTATAAGCTCATTGGAATACAGTGACTTGATCTTTTTCCTCTTAATATTTCAGTAGGATAGCTGATGACTATATAATAATTTATTGCTAGTTTCAAGGTTTTTAAAAACAAAAATAAACTAAAGAACATAGAAGATACTTACAAGTGTGATTTTTGATCAGATTTTTTTTTCTTATCTTGGGTGTGATTGGGCCACAACAGGGCATGGAACACATGTGAATATTTCCACAAAAAGGAGTTTAAATAAATCAAGTTAGGTCAGTGTAGGGAAAGTTATGTTAGTTCATCCCACTGAGATTCATATCTTTGTGTCTTCTCATTAGATGTTTGTGTGAAAATTACTTGATGGTTGCTAACAGAAGATTGTTTTGTAGATATATAGACATTTTTATTTTCAAGAATGTGAGCTGCAGGAAAACCTCTAGAAGTCCTACTAGAAGTGTTTGAAGATATAATAATTTCACATAGGATGCATCTCATACTTGAAAAACAGTGTGACAAGGTATAGTCTATTTTAAATTGATAAAATCAGATAAGCTGTGTTTTCAGTGTTATCTTCACTGATACTCTGAGAATATCAGTCACAGTTTACCTGTAGAAGTCTTGATCTTGAGCATCAGATTAAGGTCCCTGATTTGTTGCATGAATTAATTTTACTATTTATTATTGCTAATAATAAAAAAGATACAGCCAAAGTGCTGTACACTGTATTGGCAGAGTTAGTTACCCTTTGTAAAGCAGAATCATCAGTTCTAATAATCTGTGTCCTGCTACACTTCATGGACTATGTAAGAGAAGAAACAGCAGTAGTGGTTGTGTATGAGAGCTCATTACTTTTAAAGGTGTTTTTAAATTCTTTTATTGATGTAATTAAGTCAAGAAAAGAAGTTGTGGAAAGGCCATTCTAGATAAAGGTAACAGAAGCCTATGAATACAGATGTTCAGTGTCAGGTAGGGATGGGTAGGCAAAGGATCAAGTACAAAAGCAGATATCCTTTCAAACAAATCTATTACAGTTTTACAACCTGCTAGCAAACTAATTTTGGCAAATAAGGGGCAGTGGAGCTGTGTGAGAGATATGTACTTCTTCAAGCCCCTGTGTTTCTGAGGCCTGAGCAGCTTCCTGGCATAGAGGAGAGTATTTGGACACTCTGGGAAAGAGGAAATTAAAGCACCATATGAATTCTTCTGCAGAAACAAAGTAATAGCAGAGGTCTGTGCAGGTAATGCAATAACATTGGGAATGCATGAAGTCTCTAAGTGAAAATAGAGTCCTTTCATTTTAGGCAGAGCAGATGTTTTATTGCTTACTTTATGGTGATAATAATGTTCAGCATTGTATATTGACTTCTGCTGTTCTGTAAGCTGCAGGAGTAAGATGCCAAGAAGCAATTTCTTGCCTAATTTGGGCACTGGAAACTTTGGATACAAAATACTTTCTAGATGATGATAGATGTTTGTTGCTCTCTCTTAGTAAGATTTTGCAGTAATATTACTGATATCATCCTTGTTCAATTGCAAGCTATGTATAAAAATAAACTTTAATATTTTAAAATATCTTCTATTTTTGAAGTCTGAATAACTTTCTAAATTTGAAAAAGGTTGAGATGCTTTTACAGAAAAACAAAAAACATTGGCAGCATATTTTTGATCAAAATAATCCCTTTATACACCTTTTCTACTTGCTCTTATTTATCCCAATGTATTTTTTGTAATCAAAATGTGTATAATTAATCTCTATGTGTACATTGTCCTATCATCCATTCTTTCAATTTGTTTTGACAGGATCAAGAAAAAAATGTGAGGGTGTCAAGAAGAGAAACAATTACAACAGAAAGAAATTGGCTTGCTATAAGCCTACAGGCAGTTAAAATGTCATTTGTTCTACTGTGAAGCAATTAACAGCTAAGACTGTAGGAAATTTTTAGTTGAGTATTGATTTGAAACAAAAGAAGTGATCACTTAAGTACTTGTGTTCTGTTGAACAGCCCTCATCTTGGCTTAATGCAGATTTTCAGACCACTGTTAATTAATCTGCATATGACATTTGCCTTTTTAAAAACCTTTTGGAGGATCAGGATAGGGATCTTCTGGATGATCAAAAATGGCAGTGTTTGGAAGATGCTACTATAAGGTTATAGGTGACAACTATGAGAATTTTGTTCAATTATCTAACAATACTGAAGTTTCATCTTCAAAGAACAAAACTGGTATCTATATTACCTCCAACTTCAATTGAAGGTTCTTTGCAGTGTTTAAGTTTTAAATTATATGTTTGGATGTTCTTGAACATGTACTCAGGAAAAGGGAACCTGAAACAGTGGAGAAGTTTTGTTAGAAAAGTTTCTCATGTCTTAGAGAAGTATCTGTTTGAGACTGAAGGACTTTCACTCCCTTCTTAGCCACAAAAGCTAGTTTCCTGACAACTCCTCCTTTTCTTTATTTTTGCTGGGAGAGAAGCAGCAGGTTCTTTTTCCCCACCCCATTTTTGATATGTTTGTATCCTTTAGTTTTACATTGTTTCTTGTCAAGTAATTCTCTTTGCACACCCTTATCTAGTACAATTTACCTTATATTTTCAGCTTAGAAATCAAATATCTAGTTTTAGTCATAAACCTTAAAATATTTATGATGAAATGTCAATTATAATCTGCACATGAATTGAAGTAAAATATATTTGGAAAAATATTAACTGCTGTCATTTATAAATATCAAAGACATTGATAGGCCTTTTGTCTGTCTTCTCAATGTGCATATAGATTTTAACAAACTCGCTGTATCTTTCCTTTTGCTTCTATTTCTCTGCATTTCCACCTCACTGATAATAGTGTCAGCATGGATGAAAATGTTAACTGTGCTTCTATGGAGTTCTTTCCAAATTCTAGCTTCTTGCATGGTAGGCTATCGTAAACTACAGACAATTAGATTAGCAATTTTATTACTAAAAAAATGTTTGAATTATAATCTTATTTGGCTGCCTACTTAGAAATTCACTTTTTGTGTGTTTGACTGGTTGCTACTCTAAATCAAATGTCTAATGATATTGAATGACATTTACTGTGGTTACCATTTGATGTGAAACTCAAGCAGAGTGGCCCAAAATTATGCAGAAATATCTGAGCTTTGTATCGCACCCTCTTCCCTGAACAGTTTTTAAAAAGGAGTCAGGGGAAAATTGACCCATGTGAGTTTCTATAATGAGCTGTCACAGGACTGAGGGTGGAACAGTGAAATTCTGTTCCACTACACTGCAGTAGGATGAGTATTGCTAATTGCAATGGATTAACATTACGCTAATTGTGTCTAAACTGGCAAAAGATTGAAAAACTAAAAACTATCTTTCAGACCAACAAAGGAAAAAGAATTTAGCAAAAGTAAAAATCCCAGACATTTTCTCATATTCCATTCAATTTCTCAAGTACGTTTATTAAATTCTTTTGCTTCCAACATCTCCAGAAAACCAAGTTTCCCCTGACTGAATTCACTAATGAAACTGAATATATGTTTCTGTCTCTAAGAGCTAGATATATTCCTGCCTGAAACATCTGTCAGACTTGTCATGCCTAAATTGAGGACACTGAATAATGACTTAATTTGATGAAGAGCAATAATACAATTATTTTATGATCCTGAATATTCTGTAATTGCCTAAGCTTTTTGCACACACAGCTTCAGAGCAGAAAGGCCTTTTTTTTTGCTATAGAGTTGTCGTGGTTTAAAACCAATAACTAAGAAAATTACTTATTTCTTGCTGTGAGATATGGATTAGAACAAGAGCAAAACAGGCATAAAACTTAAAAGTAATAAAGAAAGTTTATTGACAAAACTACAATAATAAGAACACCAGAATAAACTTCCAGAAAAACCTTTTTATCCCCTATCTACCCACTATTCCCTTGTTCACATGACAACAGAAACAAAAACTTTGGAACTTTGGTGGTTCAAACAGTCCCAATTCTTGCTAGAGTCTTTTCACCAGTCTTTGTAGAGAAACAGAAGTTTCTTCCTGTTAATTTATGGAGTTTCTCACA
>NC_031771.1:10826-12237 GCF_001522545.3 Parus major
TGGAGCACACGGGACTAGCCTGTGTCTCCCTTCGGCTGCAGCTCAGTATTAATAAACAGGCCAGGCTTTAATTACACCAAAAAGTCTCGAGTCTTGTTTATAACACTTTGATTTTAGGTGCCCACTCTGTTTCTGTTACAAAAGAAAGAAATTCAGCATAAATTATACTTATGCAGGAAGACAGTACCTTTCTCGATGCTTCTAACCACACATCCTTGTGTTCCTTCAGCATTACTTTCAAAAGCAACTGTTCTCTCACATACTGAGTGACAGGGAATGACAAAGGCATAGGAGGAAAACATGCCTGATGTCTTCAAGTCATGTGGAACTATCTTGCAAATTAAAGTGGGAGCACATAAGAACAGTGACTGGATGCTTCAGAGACAGCAATTCATAATTTATACTGGAAATATGTAAATGACAACAATGCTGATAATCCAAATATCACTTTTCTTTAAATAGTCTGATATTTATCTTTAAATAAAGACTATTTTTCTTTAAATAGTCTGATATGATAGTCTGGTGAATGGTCTGTTACACAGATAAGAAAGTGGTTGGACAGTCATATCCAGAGGGTTGTGGTCAATGGTTCAGAGTCCCACTGTTAACAAGTGGCATCCTTCAGGTCTGTATTTGTCAGGTTTTATTTAATATCTTCTTTAATGACATAGACAGAGGGATTAAGTGCACCCTCACTCACTTGTAGCTGACACACCTGAAGGATTGGATGTCCACTGGGACCTGGATAACCTCAGGAAGTGGGCCCATGGGAATCTTATGAGGTTTAACAAGACCAAGTGCTGGTGCTGCACCTGGGTCAGAGCAACCCCTGATGTCAATCCAGGCTGGGGATGAGCAGATAGAGAACAGCCCTGCCCAGGAGGACTTGGGAGTACTGGTGGAGGGGAAGCTGGGCATGCCCTGTCCACTAGGTATGCACATTGGCATGAAAAACTAGTTCCAGAGTAGTCCTCTTATATATACTTCACTGGAAAAATAGATTCCTGCAGTTCATAGATGAAAGAGCAATGTTTTGAAAGAGATTTTCAATATGTATGAATCCAATCAGGAAAATGGTAGTTTCATGTTATACTTTAAGGACCATGTAAATGTTTTGTTATTAGGCTGCAATATAGACTGATCTACGATTTAAAAAAAACATGAGGGGTGAGGTATGGCTTCACTGGTTCATAATTGTGCTGTATTTTGCACCATCTAAACAATAAAGTCTCCAAGATGGTTTGTGTTATAAATTTTTATTATGATATTGGCTTTCGCAGATGAATATTATATATTAAATACTTTTTAGCTATGTATCTACCTTTTTCTTGCTAACAAGTTTTAAGTTTAAAACAATTTCCTAGGTACCAGGCAAGGAAACCCCAGAGGGCAAGGACACTGGGGCCCAAGC
>NC_031771.1:15922-16777 GCF_001522545.3 Parus major
TTTCAAGCGTGATTAGAGGTGAGAATTGGGCCAGAAATAGGGGATGTTAGGAGCATCTGGAGCGCTGGGTTAGGAGCTGCTAGGTTTAAGTGTTGTTTTATTGCTTTTATGTAAAGCGGCTGTAGCAGGACCCGGTCCCTGTGAGTGGCGAACAGCGGGGCCCGGTGTGGTGGTTCCCGGTCCTCTCCCACCCGATGTGAAGGGTGCAGAGCGCGGTTCGTGAGGGGCGCTGCTGGAACGGGACCCGCCATGTCTGTGCCGGGGTCTCGAGGGGTGTGGGGTGCCCGAGAGCACTCGCCGGGCCAGCAGCGGTGCTGAGTGAGGTTTGCTGCTGAAGAGCGAGCTGGCCCAGCAGAGGAGCCCCAGACCAGAGCGCTGTGGACTCCAGGCTCTGCCCCTCGGCTGTGGTGAGAGCTGAGTGTGTTTGAACATGCCAGTCCTGTGTGTGAAGGGACGGCACAGCAGGGAGAGATGGAGCACGGGCTTTGCCCCAGGGTCTGCACGCAAGTGACAGCCTATGGGCCCCTGCAGAGCAAGTGGCTGAATAGAGCCTGCTTGGCCCAGAGCTGCGGCAGCAGGAATGGGAGAGAGAGATAGCCTGAAAAACTGCTGTCAGTGGGAAAGAAGGAAAGGAACAAAAGCCGAGAAACAGACCGGTGGATAATGACACCAAAGCAAAAGTAGTCTTGCTCATTAGGTTCTGAAAACCTCATCAAGGTGTTTAATTTCTTGAAATAGGATCTCTTTTTCTCTTATTTTTTTCTTCCCTTTCTTTCTTTTACTCTTGTTGTTAAAAGGAAGGGGTTTGTTCTAAGAAACCGATAAAAGAAGTTTGTGAAGCTAAACAAGTAAATA
>NC_031771.1:19602-63205 GCF_001522545.3 Parus major
GCTTTGAATATACATTGAACCTTCATAGCAGGGGGAGATAAAAGGAGTGGTCCTGGGATACCAGGTGTGTTCCTGGCAAGGCGCCAGGGCACCCGGCCGTTTTAACCCTTTGCTTTATTTCTTTTGTCTCCTAATTGTCTTTTTATTTATATTAAATTCTTTTTTATAATTTATTAAGTGAATCTCGTTCTTAAGAGTTTGCATGTTTGCTGGAGTGTTCGGAGTTTACCTTGTGAACACAGTAAAACTTTTTGGGTATAATCCAAGGAAGTGGTGGATGGGCTCTGTGCAAAGGCTG
The DNA here is from genome assembly GCF_001522545.3 of Parus major. Taxonomy (NCBI): domain Eukaryota; kingdom Metazoa; phylum Chordata; class Aves; order Passeriformes; family Paridae; genus Parus; species Parus major. Next base: position 19,901 of record NC_031771.1, read on the forward strand.
TCTTGGCTTGGGGTAAAGAACTTGAGATTGGAGGTTCTTGGGTTACTTTATTTAAAGGTCTTTTTCTGCAATCCGAGGCCAGCATGCTTAGAAGGGGGAGAGAGTTATGCTCTCTCCTTCCAGTGCTTTCCTTCTGTGTTTTGATTGTTTGATTGGAAACTGTAGACTTCATGCCAGGTGAGTGGAAAAGGAGTTGGAGGTGCATTTTGTTATGTTATAAAGGAGAAAGCACAGCTGTAGAAGCAAGTGGAGGTAGAGCCTGAGAGAGGATGTGAGAAACCTGAAACATGACTGTGGTCTCCCCTGTCAAGGAATTGCACACCTCATCAGCTGGTCTTCTATACATATGCTGGAGCTTATCAAAATATACTCTTTCATTTTCTTTTTGTAAGTCCCTGGCATTATGGAGTATAATTTAAACTTTTTTTTCTGTGTGCTTTGTAATATCTGGAAGCAAGGTCATACATGGCCAGCCTAGTCATTGCCTCCTTTTTACTGAGAGTGGTATAAATATATATACACACTTCAATCTCTCTGGAAAGAAATATTTCAATTCCATAGATGTTACTGGGGTCAAACCCAGTAACACATAAATTCCTCTGCTCTCCAGATAGTTCTGAGGAATTCTACTGTTTATGTAAAAATCGTCAGCAACAGCTTAAAGTCAGTACCAAACCAAAAGTGTAAATGTCACCTAACAAGAAGTTTACAAAAAACACAGGGTTGTTAAGTCCAGGGATAAGTGTCCTCCTGCTGAGAGGTTTTGTTGTCATGAGTTTGGGTCCTGAGCATTGGGCAAACAGGCCTGTAGACTGTATGGCCGGATTGTAAGCTACTAGTTGAAACTGTGCTATAGCAGTTGCTGAAAAAAATACAGCTTCCCTCAGTATAACTTCTCAGAGTTCCCCTTCCCTTCCATTTCAGAGGTTCCTTTAGCTCTGAAAGCTTGGTGACATTTCAGGGAAAGTTTTCAATATTTCTTGCTTTACTTGCTGCCTTGAGCAAGGGCAGGTTAAAGCCTCTTCTCTAAGTCAGATTCCCAAAATATTTAAGTGACCAAATCCAAGGGAGAGAAACAGTGTTAGGTGCTTACCTACACTTGGCAGACTGTCAACTGTCAGGTATCAATTCTCAGTATTGCAAGATGAGATCTGAATCTCAGCCAGTCTTAAGTTTCTAGACCCTATAAATATAAACCTCTTTCCTCTAAAAGAAAAAAGTAATGGATATAAATCAACTGATTCTGAAGAGCAGTTGATGCAATGCTCTTCTACTCATTTTTATCCATATATACCTCAAGTCACATGGACAAGAGATGGATATAAGGTGAGCTTGACAGGGCATGCCACTTGGAATATGTAAAAGGCTTTGGCTTGCTCAAGTTTGGTTCTGTTCCTGTGTGCTATTAGTAGGGAAATCTTTAACATCTTAAAGCATAAAATTACCAAATTGAAACTCTTATTGCTGAAGTAAGATAAATTGCATTTCAAATGCCTCATGACAGAGTTTTCAGTTTTTAATACATAGTAAGACATTGATGATGAGGCATTTCTCTATTCCAAATGGACAAATTATATTGGCAGTGTAACTGCAGGAAGATAAGTGAAGCATCTTACGTTGGAAGTTGTACAAGTGATGAAGGGCAAATTGCCAGTGGCCTTCTCTCTCTGAAGCATCCTCTGTAGCTTGAACAGACATTAATGACTCTACAGAAACTACCTGTGGGTGTTTTAAAATATTTATTATTTTTCCCTCTTTAAAGTTAATGCCTGCATCTGCCCACCACCAAACAAATCCTTTAAGAATAGATGTAGCTTGCTGCTTCTCTGCAATTGGTACTTAGCCATGAAGAGAGAAACTTGTGTCTGCAAATAGAAATTAAATTCCTTATCTCTCCCTGCTGTGTGGGAAGTTCTCATTCCTTCATTCTTGCCTGTTGCAAGGCTGAGGCATCTGGCTATCCTGAAAAAGCCTGGGGCTCCTAAGCCAGACATTTCAACATTAATAATAATAATTAAAAAAGGTATTCAGTTTGCATTTTTAAGCACCGAATTATCCTTGTCAAGTAGCTAAGAACTGAAGATGAGTACTTGTTATAATCACCATTTTTTGGGAAAGTAGAAATGGACAGTTAACTACTGAATAGCACCAAGACTTCTTGAGAGAAGCATGTATAATGACCCTTTTTGTGGTATCTGTGGATATAGAAATCTAATTATAGTGTATTTTAACATAGCAGTTATATAAGCAGACAGATTTGCTTTTGACCAGTTCTTTTCAATGGACCCAGCCAAATTTTCCTGATTTATTCTGATAGGTGGCACCTTTGCTCAAAGTTGGATAAAATAACAACATTTCCATTATGAATAGTAATAGTTTTTGTCCAAAGTTATCTCCAAGTTGGAAGGGAGATGAATTACTAAGCTGAATTACTGAATTGTGAGTGTTTGCACTCAGATTAAATATAGTTTTTTTGGTAGCAAACTAGTAACTGCTACTTACCATATGTCCCTATTGCTGCAGTATTTAAGTACAGTCTCACATTCTGCATAATTTAAGAATAAGGCTTAAAACCGTAGTGGCACAAGCTCTACAAAGATCAGAAAGCAGCTGTTTCTTGGCCATTAGTCCCAGAACCACCATAAGTAGCATTAGTGAGAACATGTGTTGCACCATTTGGAGCATGAGAGAAGTTGCTATGCTCTTTGTTCATCTGGAGTAGACTGGGCTGCCTTTGACACAGATACTCCTTCTGCACGGCCACTGATCACAGGTGTATTCAGACTCTTAATTCAGTACAAAAAGCTTGCCTATAGCCACAGAGTAATTTTGGGAGTTTTAGTCAGCCTCTCTTTTGCACAGCTTTGTCTTTGGAAGAATAACAACTTCATCCCTTTTCCTTTCCTTAGGGAAAGCAAACCAGTCTTATAAAACTTGCTGTCCTAGACGTTTAGCATGTTTTGCCCTTTGCATCTGATGTCACTTCTTCTAGTGCAACTTTCTGGTGGGGTTGTTACTGTTGCCCCAGGCTGCTGCTTCTCTGCTTAGCTGACAACACTGGGCACTCTCTCTGTCCTGATCTTGTGGGTCAGTGTGCAGTGATTAGAAGTTTGGGAAAGGTCCAGTTGAGGAATGTCGTGGTTTTAAACCAGTAACTAAAAAAAATACTTATTTCTTGCTGTGAGATACAGATTAGAATAAAAGCAAAACAGGCTTAAAACTTAAAAGGAATAAAGACAGTTTATTAACAAACTACAAGAATAAGAACACCAGAATAAACTTTCAGAAAACCCTTTTATCTTTCACTACTTGACTATTCCTTTATACACATGACAACATAGAGACAAAAAAACTTTAGAACTTTGGTGGTCAAAAACAGTCCCAATTTTTGCTAGAGTCTTTTCATCAGTCTTTGTAGAGAAACATAAGTCTTCTTCTGCCAATCTATGGAGTTTTTAGAGTTCACTCCTCCCATTCCACATCACTCCGAGGTGTGCGTGGGTCAATGAGTCTAGGGATGCCATTTTAAGGATAAGTTATTCGAAGGCAGAAGTCTTCTTTATCTGTCTCTGTGAGCCTTCCTGGAAAACAGCTTTTCTCTTGGCCCCCCAAGGCTCCAAAATTTTCACTTTACTTATTTCCAGAAACTCACAGTATCACAACCACTCTCTCTTTTTTTCTCAAAAGTCCACACTTTGAACACTTTATTTCTCCCATACTCTAGTCATGAATTAAAGGAGTCTTTTAAACTTGTCCATCTCCATAGCTTTAACAGAAAGATATTTCAGCTGTAAGCATCTCCTTATTCCCTCTTTCTTATTTAAACTTAACTCTTTTTCCTCACTGTTTTTGGTGGTTCTATGATGTCTTCTGCATGTTGATTGTCTCTCTCTGTCTTTCTGAGAAAAAAGAGTAATCTGTACGTTTATCCAGGTAGTAAAAGAATTAAAAGCTTTAGGAAAGCTGCAAGAGTTCATGGTGTCAGGTTTCAGTCCAGCAACAGAAACTGAAAACTAAACCAAGCTGCCAGCTCTGCTTTCCTTTCCTCTCCCCCCCCCGCCCCCTTCCCTCTCGTCCTCTGCGGCCTTCTTCGGCCAAGGGGGGGGGGGAGTGGAGGAGGCTACCACAGAGCCCTGTTACCTTCTCAGAAGCCGGATACCAAAGAGGGCAAGAGACCTCTGACTGTAAATCTTAAGGGGGTGTTTACAAGTTGAATTTACTTTTTAATGGTCAGAACTGCTGTCAATTCTTGGAAATGACTGATAATTGGTCAGGAGGAAAAATTCCCAGCAGCCACCAGCAGCTTCAACTTCCTTAACTCTCCAAGCTGTTTTAAAGGTAAAGCTACTCCATGACAGAGACACAGAGCTCAAGTGTCAGAGCAGATGTATGGAACAAACAGGCAGAGCTTCTGGGAGGGTGTCTCCCATGCTTGGCAGAGATGGTGGGTACTCATCAGTCCCTGGTCAGCAGAACATTGGGACTGGGACTTCCAGTTAGCATCCTCTGTCAGACTGGGATCTATACCAGAGCTACTGCCCTGAGCAATTCTATGTGAGAACATGAGATAGTGCACATTCCTGGGTGTTCCTTAGTTTCTGTGTAAACCCTCCCTGCAGCTGTGATGTGTTTTTCCCTTTCCCTCCCTGTCCCTGAAATGTTATCCCATTGGTTGGTGTTATATGTCTCCCCGCCCCTCTCCCGAGGTTTGAAAATACCTGGGAAATGTTTCCTCCCTCTCTTTTTCCTCCTGGACCCCAGCCTGAATAAACATCCGACGTTATCCCAGAGGGAAAAGCAGCCCTTTGGTCTTTATCTTGGTTGTGAAGAGCCTCCCTGCCCTCCCCTCGACATAGCTAGCCAGGATTAATCAGGAGGGACAAAGGGGGGCTACTTCAAGAACACATGCTGTGTTGTCTAACTTTTACTGTATGGTTACAATCCTTGTGCAAAAAGCAGTAATTCCCTTTCGTTTACAATAAGCCCACTGATTTCTGTGTCCTCCAAATCAAATCCAGGCGAAAAACAATTTTGGACTAGTAATTATTTCATTTTAATATTGACTTATTTTTACAGTAGTAGATGATTTAAAAATATTTTAAGGAAAAACATTGAGAAACTTGTTCTGGGAATGTCAATCAGAACTTTATGACATTACTGTAACACTAATGTTTTTTTATTCTTGTTTCTCCCCAGTAAAATTTGGTAAGGATCCACTGATTCAATTTTATAGGACATTGTAAGGTTGCAATTATTTTTTCTTCTACCAACTTTCCATATTGTACTGATGTTGCTTTTCTCTGTGCATCAATATCTGAAAATAATAGCTGTCATATTTATTTTGTGTATTTCCATACAAATAAAAAGATTTTATTAAAACAATGTCTAAACTTACACTCCAAAGAACATCTAGATATTTTTCTGCAGGAAGTCAACAGGCTTGTTAACTAATAGATTCACTCACCAAAGTTTGGATAACATCTCCCTGAGCATGAACGAGACTGCTTTGCAGAGACTATGTGGTGTCCCATTATGAGCCACTTCAGTGAGGATGCAGATTCCTCTATGCTAATCTATAAATATGTAAACTCTGATGTCAGAGTTGAGGGCTCATTTTCCTTTTCTGTATGAGTTGTGGCATGTCTTTTCTGACTAGCACAGTGTGTGATAATGTGTGTATGTCAGCTTGGCTGAAATGTGGTGGTTTTATTTTGTGCAGAGGCCTTTAGAGGCATTAAGGCATTAAGGCATTTGCAGTTGCTCCTTCTCTGCCAGGTTTGTTTGCCCAGAAACAACAAGCTCCATGTTACTTACAACTAGGTGGGCATCAAGACCAGCTCAACCTTTGAGTATCCAGTCAAAATTTGTTGCCCACTGAATAACTATCAAGCGACTTTAAGTATTATGTGATTAATTGAAAAGTTAAAATAACATCATGGCTGTATCTGACAACTCTGACATTTTTTAAGTTTATACTCATGCCAGTCCTAAATTTATTGTGTGAATCTGACAACCCAAATCATGCTGCTTTTCCTCCAAGTACCTCCATGTACAGAAGGATCATCATAAGGGTCTCAAGCATGGATCTGGGCTGTGTATTATTTTTTTCTATTTGAAAAATGTAGGCAATAATGAAACTTATGTTGTTGATTTAGAATTGTGAGGAGAAAGACACAACTTTGGGGGTTCAAATAAACTAGGGTGTTTATTAAGGGAAAAGAACAAGGGGAGGAAGGGAAAATGGGTGAGGGAGAAAAAAAAGAAAAGAAATTAAAAAAAGTCCCGGGTCTGAGGATTGAGGAATCCTCTGGCCGAACCGGCGTTTTTGGTCCCAAAGCAAGAACTCAGCGGCACTGCTGTGAATGCAGCTAATCTGCACTCAAATTTATATAAGAAGTCTCTAAAAGAGATGTAGACCGAAGTCTGCAGTGTCAGGTCCTCAGCTGCAGCTAATTCACAGTAAAAGGGCCGTTCTTCAAACTTCACAGGTCCTTTTATAATCTCTGTCCCCTCAGCTTGTTGCTGGCAGTCCCACCCCTATAGTTGTTGTTGATTGGTGCTGGTAACTTCTCTTCCAACAGTTTGCTGTCGTTGGGGCAACTGAGGTTTTGGCGAGAAAGTTCCTCATTAGTATGCACCGTTGCCGTGGTGTCAAGTTGCAAGTCTTCTGGGGCAGGTTAAAAATTCTTTGTAAGATGCTGCTGGTGAGGGGATTTGCTTTGAAAACCTCGAAAGTAACAAACTTAAAAGAGATTATTAAACTTACAAACAATGCATCAATAGCAACAAACAAATGAGTAAGGGACTACAAAAAAAGGAATAATGCTTAAGACAATTAAACATTCAACTGGAACACACAAAACCACAACCAATTCTACAATGAACAGTACAATTCTACAATGAACAACTTCTAAACAACAACAACAACCAATTCCACATGCAAAAGCCAATCTAAGGTTTTATAGATGACAGAATTGTTTCTCAGGAAGTATGTATGCTTGTGGTGAAGGTCAAAGCAAAGCAGAAGAAAAACAAGGTGATTTTGTTATGGAGGAAAAAAAATCTGGTTTTGAATTACTAAGGTTCCATTAAAAAATGCATTATATAATCACCCTGAAGTGGTTTTCCCCCTTGTGGGTAACCCATTTATTTTTGTCTTGCCCTGGCCCTCCACAGTTTTTGTGGAATTGAACCCTGCAGAGATTACTCTCTGCAGGTCTATGCTTTTTTATACTCTCTAGGATGCAGATAGGTTTTGGAGACCTGCATGTGGATAGGCTTGGGTCCCTTGCACTGCATAAAGGGTGTGGAGTCCCTCTTTTAGCTCAGAGAAAGGGGTTTCAAGTCTGTCGCAGTGTTTGAAGCTATGAGAAATAAACTCAACATAGATGATGCCCTTTGCCAATATTTTGCAAAACTAGAAGAAATTGTGTGGTACAGCATAAATTTGCAATAACCATGCCAGGAAGATCAGCTATAACCTGGTCTGCTCACTCAGCAGGAAAATGGTTGTCACCAAACTTCAATGCCATACTTGCATTGTGTTTTTGTATACCAGGCATGAGGAAATATTTTAAGAAGCATGTGCCAGTGTGTCCAGCACAGATTGCTTGTCTCAGCACAGCTCATTTCTATTTAAGCAGAGGGAAGAGTGCTACTTGCTGTGAGACAGGACTCTGTTCCCCTGGAAGCCAAGAAGAGTGTCTGTAAGCAGACAGACTGTACATAGCCAAGGGGTTTGAAACATTCCATTAGATAGTCCTTTTCCACCTTCCAGATCCCTGCTTGTTCCATGAGTATCTTTGTGGTCACTGCCAACCCTGGTGCTCCAGTCCAGAGATGTTCATGTACACCGTGCTCTGTGTGTCCTGGAAAAGTGAGAGTACCACAGATCTGTAGAATACTAATACTGTAAGAATCTAGTCTGTAGAATACTAGTTTTTAAAAAAAAAAAAAAAAAAAAAATCAGAAGAGGATTAAAAAGGCTAAACACTGAAGGAACTGCACCATTTTGCTCTGTGGTGCAACACATGAGTTACTAACTCTATGAGCTACTCATGAACTCGTGTGAGTTACATTTATAACTATACTTAGTGGCTATGTGTAAATTAATTTAAAAGTAACTGGTTTACAGGATGTGTCAAGAGAAAATTTAATTTTTAATTGACTATGAATAGGCAATAAAGACTGCTCATGTGTCTGAAGTGGGATGATAAAGCATTCAGGACCATTAGCAGAGGTCCCAGACTTTGAGTGTATATTTGCAGACTTGCAAAATGACACTGAGCCAAGTGAGTTCAATTCCCTGTGGATGACGTCTTAGGGGCACATTGAAAGGCTGTCATTGAACCTTCCTGTGACTAATGGTAGCATCTGGACAGCACTTCTTTCACACACATGTGGAATGAAAGGTCTAAAACTTAGTCAAACCCTCTGAGCCAAACACTGTGGACCTACTATGAGATCAGAAGAAATATGAATCTAAATTTGAGTCTCTTTAGATCTTCTATGACCTCTGCATTGATCAATTATTTTTTTTTTTCCAAAGAAGAAGTTTAGGTTTTATATTCCACCTCTTTTGACTTTCAGTCCTGCAAACTCTCCATTCACCACTAGCCACAACCAAAAACTGACTTAGGTACATATTTGTGGTATCATTGCTATAGAGCACTTGAGAGATGATCGCTATTTCTAAGTGATATCTCAGTGAAATCATAAATTAATGCAAAGGATGACTCAGTTATCATTGCAAATCAGGTGAAAAATAACTCATAAAAACTTCATTTAATGAATCTTGGATAAATCTATCTCTAAAGCAAACAGCTTTTATAATTATAAAAATTTAAATGATATAATTTATATTTTTTTCTAATTGCTTTTAAAAGGAAGCTTAACACACACAAATATTTTTCTTTTAATAAATATGTACTTTTCATATTTAAGGTTTTGTGCTTTGCTGTGGGTTCAAGAGTTCTTCATCATTCTCAACTATATTACTTTTAAAAATTATTACAAAACTAAACAGGCTTCTGTCATGGTTAGGATATGTTCTTACTTTAATAAATTGTCTCCCTGGTAAGTAACTCCACATTGAGATCTCAGTATCTCAATCTTTTCAAAGGAATGCCTTATAACTTCTGACATTTAGGACCATTTTTTAAAACCTTCAAGACCCCTTCTCCATTTTCATTATCTTATTTTGCTGTCACACACTGAGTTTATTTAGGAGACTTAATGAGTTTCAGAGACTTCCTCAAAAGTTTCACTGCTAGGAAGAGTAGCATGCTGCCACCTTTTTTGTAGCTACTTGGAGGTGCCTAAAAGATTGCTGACAATGCTGTATTTTTTGGCAATGGTTTGTGACTTCTTTGCTATGCTAGTAGTGGTCAGCACAAGTAATCCTGAATATTAGCATGGGAGACACTTGTATCACTTGTCAATCTGCCTCCTGAATTTCATGATGGGGGAGCAGAGACAGAATTTTAACATTAAATTTTTGTATATTCACTTTTTATTATTTAATTATTTACATGAATTTTAGAAAAATTACCACAATCCATGGCTGTCTGTACCTGGGGAAGTCTTTCCTCACTGAAGATTTCATTGTCTTCATCTAGGCATGTTGCTTGTTGTCCTGAGCAAAACTTAGTTTTAATAAACCCACAGCAGTAAATATTTTGAGGCATCACATCTAATTGTTTCACAATGGCAAGTATAGGTCAGAGCTAGCAGGGAAGCCTGATAAGTCAACCAAGGTAATAAATTAAAAAGTAATCATAAGTAAATTTTCATGACTGACAGTTCCTCCCTGAATTAGAGAAGAGAGCAGAATAGCTAGAGAGGAGTTAGAGAGAAATATCTGCTTGATTTATGGACTAGCTTGCTTTGGACTCTATATGAACACGGATTTAAATAAAAGCTATCACTTCTTATTTGAAGTGAATCTTTAATGCCACAGTAAACTTCAAAGAGAAAATGTAAGTAAATAGTATTTTTCCACTGTGAAAAATGAGGTTCACTCTCCTGTTAAATTTTAAAAGGTTTAATAAAGACAATAAGAGACAGAAAATAAAGCAAAGAGTAATGGCCGGGTGCCTTGGCACTCTGCCAAAGAGCACAACTGGTGTCTTTGGAACACTCTTTTTATCCCATTCTGCTGTAGGGGTTTAATGCATATTCAAACTTTTCCAAGAACTAGTTTGTGTAGCCACTCCCTGGGTCCATCTTTTTAGAGCATGCGTTGTAGAGGTTTAATTTCTTTTTATCATCTTTTTATTTGGGCCGGGGTTCTTTCTTCTACAGGCGGTCAGTGTTGATAGCAGCCTGTATCATCTGTTCACTGTATCATCATCTGTTCACTGGAGGTTATCTTGCTTTGTACAGACAGGACATAGCCCTAATATTCAAAATTCTTCTTGACCTGCGCCTAAAAGCTTTTTAGTGACTAGCAGGATTAAAAAGAAAAAGACATAGCAAAAGCATATAGCATATCACATTCATCCTAATCCTTGCAAAAAGTCAATCTCACAATATGTATTTAAAACACCACTAAAAAAGAACTGGGGGTAAAAATGTAAGATCAGTCAAAGAAATTTGATTTAGAGGTGTCACTCTTGCTCTATATTCTTCTTGTGTAAAGATTTACTTTGCCTTTAATGAATTCAAACAGATGCAGAGAGAACAAACCAGGCTGATTTTGTAAAGTTAACACAGCAAAAACCCTGAATTCATTATGAAGATGACAATGATGCCAAAATATTAGGCTTACAAAAAAGAAGGAATTTCATGAGGTATTCAGCATTGATCTGAGGTTCACATATTCAGTCCCCTTCTCTAAGGGATGTAAAACTCCAAGGGATGAAGTAATTAAAACCCAAATACAAATCCTAAAACAACAGACAGAACTTCCCTATCTATCTTTCAAACTGATGGCCAGTTTCATGACAGTAACTTCTGATTCTGTAGTATAATGACACCTCCTCCCTAACCACTTCCCCCCCCCCCCCCCCCCCAATTTATTCTGATTTCTTAACTTTTATGGAATTCATAGTGTACTTTTAGTGCTCTTTTGATCTTNCCCCCCAATTTATTCTGATGTAAACTCAACTGTACTGGAGAGGGAATAATTTTCTCTGAATGACAGCCAGTGGATAGTGACAAAGCTCTTGAGACCATCTGAAAAAGATGCTTACAGAGAAGAGGAGGAGAGGTTACAAAGCCTTAATCAATGAGGTTATCTTTAAACTGTTAAAGATTTTTTAATAATTAAAATGGTTATAATTGGTATAGATTTCCAGGTATGCATTTGAAAGACTTTTTTTCTCCCTACCAATATTTTCCTTTCAGTTTGGTCTAATATGTTCTATCACCTGGATAAAGTAAATAATTTTTTATAGATTTATTGTCCTCTTGTCTCTGTACCTTATCTTCTATATAATGTTCTTCCTTACTGACTGTCTAAAGGAGTCCTTGGCATTGTGTTCTATTTAGATGACAAAAATATAGCAGAATATCTGTACCAATTAAAATAAAAGAATGAGGATAATGTATTTTCAGAATTTTTGGCCATTTCACTTACATGAGAACATAGAAATAAGCAACCAACCATCTATCCAAGAAGTCTGATAAACTATTATGTATACTAGGGAGCTTAAGACAAATAAAGCTTAATGGCAAGGACTGTTGATTTTTATAGGTAGAAATTCTATTTAACTGGAATTATTTCCAGCTTATTTAGTGAGGCTCATTATGTGGTCTTTATCAGTCTTATTACTTACTTCTTACCATGTTAAAGAAGTGTTCACTTTCATCTTACTGGTATCACAAATGCAGTAATTTATTTCTCAGTTCTCTGTCAGTGGTTGACAACTGCCTTATTCCCCACCACTATGAAGTTAATAAATCAAAATGCAGATTAATCAAGACTATATAAAAGTCTTCTGTAGCTTATTTCCTTTCTATATCCCAGGCTTATTTTTCAGAAGCTCCTTGGTAACATGTACATGCTCCTGTGTAGCATATTGATTGTAAAAGTTCTAAAATCTTAGAAAATTTGGAGACTTAGAAAGAAAGTTAGGTTTGGAAAGCCCTGGGAAAAGTAGGCCCTGGGATATGTTAGGCCTTGTACTTGCTAAAGATCATGTCAAACTGCACCTGTGTAGTCAGTATATGATAAATGATACAATTGTTAGATGTGATTAGATATAATTATTGTTTAAAGAACATGAGAAACAATGTTAGGGGGCTAGGGGGGATCAGGAGAAATCCATGCTTGGGTGAAAACAATGCATACAATAGAACAATATAAGTTTAATAATTAATATGTAAGTTGCATAAGTATAAAATATGTTCAACTCAAAACCAAGTCGGGTCAGATTTGGGTATGTGTACCCCTGACACCCAGAGCTCTTCAATAAAGCACCTTCATATAATCATTTGTGATTATGTGTGTTCCTGAATGCTAACAATATGAAAACCAGCTTATTTGGGAAGTGACCTAGGATAAACTTTATACACTTAGTTAAAACAATTTCCAATTGTTCTGTACTATAGTATGTAATTGTTGATATGTACCCTTTTTTTGATGTTAAGATACTTTCCCATGATAAGAACACTGGAGTCAAACATCTCTAGTTTGCACCTCTATTTTTGTAGCATATTTACTCATACCACATTGTAAAGACTTATTTTTGGAAAATGCCTGCCATTGAAAGGTTGCACTAAAATCATCCATTGATTTATTGGAATAAAATCGGAATAAATTGCTTTAAATTTAAGTTGTAGTAGACACATGCATGCTACAGTGGTAAATCCCTGTCTGGCAAGTGCTGGCTCTGTGAGGCTCCTGATTGCTCCTTGACTGCTTGGACTTCTGGGGCCCTGGCTGTCCTATCTTGCTTTGCACTCCTTACCAAGAAGCTTTTGGGATGCCTATTTTGGTTATAAATGGAGTAGAAATCAGGTGCTGCTGCATGGAAATTTCATGGGTTTGCCTCCTCACAGTTCTGCACAAACTCATGGAAACACAGAATTGGTGGTGTTGGAAAGGACCTTAAAGGTTATCCTGTATCAATCCCACTGCCATGGTCAGGGACACCATCTACTAGATCAGAATGCTCACAGCCCCATCCAGTCTGGCCTTTAACACTTCCTGGGATGGGGCACCAACAACTTCTCTGGGCAAATTTGAGCTATAGAGATATTAACTGAGAGTATGATCATTGAAGAGATACAGGCAGAAGAGAGCAATTTGTTTGCTGTTGGACTTAAATGGAAGGGCATATGTGTGCAGGAATATTCAAAAGCTATTTCAGACAGCAGCAGCTTCAGAGGAGCAGACTCAAGACCTGTTAGTCAGAGGCAAGGTGTTGTGGAAGGAAGTTCAGTGATGGAAAAGGAAGTGGAAGGATAACTTGAATCTTTTAAAAATAGCCAAACTCCCAAGCACTGGCTTACATTATCAGTAAACAGCCTACAAAACCAGGTTTAAAGAAATAATGTTGGTTTTGAGTTTTGAAAACACAGAGTCAAAATTCATGTCTAATTCTATAACTTAAAAACATTGAGGGTTTTTTTCTTAGTTCAATTTAAGAAAGAAAAGAAAGAACCCTCTTGGCTATGGCCATGTATGCCAACCATCAGCCAGGACTAAAGCTTTACAGCTGACTTATAAACCCCTGAGAGATGAGTTTTCTAATGGAAATACTGGCAGCCCCTTGACTAGCAACACTAGCAGGCACTGCTGTAATAAATAAGACTGACACATGATACAGGGCCTAGAACGTAATTAATGGCCGGAATGAAATAAAATATAGACACAACATCCCTCAGAGAGCATGACACAATGGAAAAAACTTGTAATAAAGCACAAAGAATGCCTGTTTAGTAAAGAGCTGTGTGAAACTGCTTGCAAAATAAATCATGAGCTAGTGCTAGAGACAGCTGAGCTCTGTGCATGTTTCTTTTAAATAGGAGGATTAATGAATGCCCCTTCACTGTAAAAAGCCATTTTTGGCAATGCAGAAATGCAGTTAAAATAAAATGAGAAGCAATGAAATGCTAAGAGCACCTCTGCAAACAAGATCTTAACACACTTTTCAGCAGAAATATGGCAAAGGGAAGTTAGAACTGTACTTACCACCTCATTTTTTTAATCAAGTAACTTTTGGGCTAGCTCTCATTCTGATTTAGCCCAACTGTCTTCTCATTTGGAATACTGGACTTCATCCTTGTCACATGTTATATGTCAAAGCAGGCATCAAAATAGTTCTTATTCCGTAATTTCCTTCCTTAAATTCTAAGCTGAAAAAAAAAAAATCACCGCCACAAAAGTGTCCCCAAACCCAGACTCTGTCTCGTTTCTTGCTGTGCTTTCACTGATTTATGAGACTGTAACTATGATATTTGAAGACAAGCTATTGTTTTGGAATCACATACTAGGATGCCTGATCATAGCTTATTATTACTAATTTTTTAACAATAATCTTATTATTGTTAGTGTATCCTGTATTCACATTTCCAAGGCAGAAAAGTAAATTGCTCCAGATTCCTATCCAATTGAGCTAGACACCACAGCAAATGCATTCCCGACACTAACAGCTCCCACAATGCAAGGAAGGTTTCAGACTTAGGGTGATGCAAGCACTTGCCATGTCAGTGCTACTTTAATCTTTATAAAACAGTGTTGGCAAGCCTCAATTCAACATTCCTTGAATTAGGACTAAAAATACTTAACTAATGATAAATTTCAGCTTCTGTTATTTCTATCACTAATTAACATGTAATAATATCGAAGCCTGCTATTTAAAACTGGTGGCAGAAGTTGAAATATGGCAGCACTACAATGCTGACTTTGTGATATTTGATATGTGAATTGTGTAAAAAGCACAATCAAAAGTATCTTATCTTATCTTGGTTTGAAAAGACAGATATCTGCTAAGGAAGGCAGAAACCTCCCTTGAAATGGAAAAATGTAAACCCACCCCCCCTAATTATTATAATCTTGAAACCACGGGGCTCTCAGGCAAAGATATGGGAAATAGCAATAACAATTATTTACTAGGAAAATTAAAATAAAAATGCAGTAGTACAAAAAAAACCACAAACCACTGACTCAGAGTCAGAATGCAAGAAGACACCCTGTTGGGCAGGTTGTTGGTAGCAGTCCAATTAAATGGTGTCTGCACTCCTCCTGGAGTGACAGATGTGGTTCTGTTGTAGCAATGATTCTGTAGAAGGGTGTAGTTTTCCTCTGAAAGTCTAGTTGAGGTGTAGATGGGTCCTGTTTTCCTCTGGGAATTCAGTGGAGAAAGGCTGATTGTGGTGTTCCAAATCTCAGATTTTTATCAGGTAGGAATGCTTGGCTCCTCCCCCTGGGTGGAGCATCTCACAATGGGATAATGTAATTTTATCAGTCATTCAGTGAGACTCAATGGCCCATTATTAACAGAAGGTCTCCCTCTGGAGAGAGGATGGATTGATGAAGATGTAAAGAACACTGCCACACTTGCTTTTAACAGCTGATAGTAGATTACATACTTTTGGTTACATCTTGCATTGTAACCCAAGAGATATCCAAACAGTTTTGTAATTTTCTGTTTCTTCTTTGTTTTATTTTATGTATCCTTAGGGAGAAAAAATCAGAAATTGATTTCTAGGTTCTTATGCTGCAAATCTTCTGTAGTGGTGCATCTCAATGTTTTAATTTCTTGACTGAAGAGTAGTGACCTATTTAGTGCAAGCTCTGTACAACAGCAAAGTACCATACACATCATCTTTGTGACATACTATTGGAGACTAGAACACTTCCCATACATCATCTATGGTACAAAAGTTGCTGAAGAAGTTTGTTTTATGATTTCAAGCAGTCTTGTCTTGGTCTACTAGTCTTCTAGTTAATTTAGCCAGTTTGAGCTCCCTATCATTCTCAGGAGGCAAGATACCTTAAACTCAGTACTGTATTCTTTTCATATTAAGGCTTTATTAAAAACACTTTAATAATTTTTCTGAGCATGAAACATAGCTAATCAGAATAATAGCTTTATATAAAGTTTAGGATCAACTTAAAAAAAACCCCACCCTTACCCTTTAGAAATCTAAAAAAATTGTGCTATTTGAAGTGTAAAATGCAGAAAGTAAACTAGAAAGACCTTCACCTACCCTTGGCAGAAAGTCTGGAGGCTCCCTTAAATGAGCTCTTGCAAATTGCAGAGGGTGATTTAAATTACTTGTTCTCTGCCTTTCACTTTGCTTTGACTCTGACATGTGGGTGGTTGGAACAAATATTTTCTCAGCTGCTACAGTCATGTGATGTTTATGCTGAACATTTGCTAAATGTGTAAATCCCAGCTGAAGTGAAGTATGGGCCTTGACTCTTTCTTATTCTGTGTAAAAAATCTTGGACATTCCATTCCAGAGCTGGATTATGGACTGTGAAGTATTTTTCAGAGCTGAGTGGAACCATACTAAAATCCTTCAAATATGGACCACCCTCTTTCCAAAAGCCTAATTTCTCTTGTATTTGAGAAAAAATAATTTGAAAATCATTACTTTAATTTTTTTTAATTGCCTATTTGCATAGGTAGAAATCCTTTATGCTTCCTGCTTGCACTGTCTAAGCATAGTAGCGCATCTGTATAGCTTGGGCCATGACGAGCTCCAGCCAAACTGTATTTAGAGCTTATTATCAGACCCTCTGGAATTTCTCAAGGCTGCTGAGACATAAGCTATTCTAAAAAAAAGAAAGAAGAGCTTGAAAAGCAAGAAAATAGGACCACAAGAGCCAGATAACAGAGAGCGGTTGAACACCTGGACTGTAACCAGTCCTGTGCCCTGAGGGGTGCATGCAGTGTGTGGGAACAGGATAGGGGCACCAATGAAAAGATGTTTGATTGTGTGAACAGTAGCTAGAGAATGTATAAATAAGTGTGTAATGTCTTCTGCAAAATCATATTGGTTCGTTGGTCAGAGATCCTAAGCTCCTGCATGTTGGTGACCCCGATGTGACAAACAGTGCCGTGATATGAAGTAGACTCCCAGACCCTTTGAACTTGGAGAGGGGTCCTGTGGAGTGAAAAGAGAAGGAGGCCTGGCTGGAGACTGACATGGTGGGACTGTGTTGGTGGGAGGTGGAGGACGACTCCACTTGGAGTGTAGGAAGGGAAGCTTCCCAAGAGACGAGCTCTGGGAAACAGATATAGATGCTGCAGTGGTACACAAGAACAGGTGAGCGGCCAAGATTGGAGTATCGGGAAGGCTTTGTCAAAGGAAGAACAGGCAACGTTAAACATACTCCAATATATACTCTAAGAGAAAAATTAAATATGACCCAGAAGTCTTAAAAAAACTGTTAAAATGGGGACAGGAGAGAGGATTTTTTGCCACCCCCAGGAGTTTTTTCTATATCCTTGAGTGGGAAAGGCTGGGAGTAATCCTCTGGGATGGCATAAGTGATGGATTAAAGTTAACTAAGGGATTTAGTATGTTGTGGAAATCAATCCTTGCAGTGCTAAAGCAGTTAAAAGCAAAGAGAGAAAAGCACTGTGGTTACCCACAAACGATCCTGTGGTATCCACTAAAAAGTTAACAATAGCAGCAGGGGGGCAAGTCTCAACCCCCCCATTCTCCATGGGCATACAAATGAAGAGTACGGCTATTCAAATGTAAAAAGTTTCTGCTGCTTTGAGGAACACTTAGTTATGTTTATTATAAATTAAAAAAGTTGTTAAGTAATTATGCTACAGTAACCAAGCAAAAGTTTAGAGACTTTCTCATTAGGATGCAGTGACCCTATCAATATAACAGCCGAATCAATTTTAAAGTGGGCTTGGAGAATCATTTCCAGAGGTGGTTGCCCAATCCTTCACTGATTTTGTTGTCTGTTTGCAGACTATGAGATGCTGGTGCAGTATTTTAGTGGTTAATAGGAATTCTATATCACATATGTTATTAATAATGTTTATTATCTGACTGATTTCTGACTGCTGTGGGGTTTTTGTTTATTATATGTATAGTTTAATTTTGATATTTTTCATGTGTATGATAAAAGAGGTGCATCTCATTTTTAAACAAAAAAAAAAGGAGAAAAAAGGAAAAAAAGGCAAAAGGAATTGATGCCCTAAGAACAATCAATTAATGCAATATGTACATTAGGAATTTAGATCACAATTCATTTTTGAATAATGAAATATTTACATTAAAAATTTAGAAAGTATTATAAAATCTGAATTCCCTATTAAGTGTACCACAGCTAACCCTGAATGATTCAATAACTTGGAAAGGAGATATGCCTATGTTTTGTTGGCAGGTTCAAGGTGTGTTGGAAACCAAAAATTTGCAGCCTTAGAGAAAGGTTGGATTGATGTAGTGATAAAGGTACACAGACATTGGGTAGAGAAATTATAAACTTATGTCTCTATAGTTATAAGCAAGAATATGTCTGAAGTAGGTAAGAAATTATATTAGGTAAAATAGTTTGAAGTTTGAACTGTAATAGTATGACTTATAGAGTAAGTCAGAAATCCAGAAGCTATAACAGAGGTGTGTGTATGCGTATGTGACCTGTCAGCTTAGTGGCTAAGAGAGAGACGCAATGCAGCAAAATTAAGCAAAGGTGATAGGTTAATAAGTGAAAACAAACTTTGTGTCAACTGCCTGTTGGGCTAGTGTCGCCCTGAAAGCTTCTGAGCTTGCTGACATGGTTTTCTAAGGACTTTCCCAGGACAGTAACTGTAAACATAGATATGTGTGCATTCTTTCTGTTACACGTCTTCTGATGGGCATTTCTTATGGCCAGTGCAGTGAGAAAGTGTTATCCTGACCATCCAATCCCTGGCCATGGTAAGAAGCCTATAAATCCTGGGAAGAAAAATAAACTCTGCTCTTTTCTGCACCATACCTCAACCTGTGTCCGCGTGATCTATTGATCTTCAGCGGTAACAGGCTAGAATGTTATATATTGTTGTGCAGAGAAGAAATGGGTGACTTCCTTGAGCTATTGTTGACTTGTTGCTCCTATAAATCTCATGCCTCGAGACTGATATCTTATCGGGCTACTTGAGCAATAAATCATCTCAAAGCATGTGTCCCATCCCTTGTATTTCATCTCGACAAAGGTGGTCTCCTGTTCATTTGATCAGACACTGACTGCCTCTGAAAACATGAGACCCAGTGAGCGGAGAAGTCACCATACAGCCTTAGTACTAAAACAAGACCAGAGTAGAAGTGCCAGGACACAGTTATGTCTGAAAACTACACAGACAGTTTATCAACAGAAGTTTTATGTTATCATCATAGTATAGTGTCACTACTAATTTTCTTCAGTTATTCCCTGTTTCAGGATCTGAAAGAACATTTAGTAAGGATCAACATTTTTGGCTGATGGACTTTTACCTGCTTAAGCAACACACCTGGAGTCTCAACTATTTGGACCACAAAACAATAGTAATTTCTTCACTTCCCTGGAGGACACTGAACATTATTTTTGTTCCATTTGCAAAGTTGTGAATCTTGACTTTTATATCAATGTGAAGAGTGTCAAAAACAGGAATATGGTAGAGCTCTTCTGGCAAAAGAGTGGTGCAATCCGTGTTAAAAAGAAGGAATTTATAGAAGCACCAGAAGATGTTCAAATTTTAAAAATTGAATGTGCACGAAGTATCTTTGTGCCTCATCACTCAGTGATGTTTAAACAAGATTTAAAAATAAAAAAACACACTTTAAAATTGGCTTGAAAATTAAAATTTGGGAACCTTTTACCAAAGGATAACCTTAGAGAAATACAGAGTTCAGTCAAATGTTAAGTTTGAATTTTGCTTTGTTTGCCTTGTTTGCTTTTAGTAGTGCAGTTTTCCCAGTTAGCCAGCCTAGAAACAATATTTGGGTGACTTTAGCAAATGCTTCAGGTTTAAATGTCACAAAAATACCCATTACCATTCCAGAATCCATTTTCAACTTGTTTAGTCAGTGTGCCAGTAGAAATTTGGCCAATACCGGAAGACACTGATAGGGCGACACAAGGTGCTTTTGCCGGGACAAATGTGTAGAAATTTTAGACACCAGTAAATACATGGGAATGATAGACTCCCTATCTTCCTGAAGCATCCACTGAACCCCAAGAATTAGAACTTCTTGGCTTTACAAAGGTAGAGTTCTGTGTTAAATTTAGTTATACAGGGAAAAGGCAGTCAGTGGTGAAAGATGTTTCTCCACATCACCCTGTATGTAGGAATCAGATCTTTTGGTGTAATGACATTTCTGTAGTTATTCCATCAAACATCAAGGGTGGTCCTTGTAACTTGAGAAAGCTTACATTTTACATTATATTGACTCCTGATATGAAAGTAATTGTCAATATAAGACACAGAGGAAAAAGGTAATTTACTCATCAATATAGACCAGAGTGTAAGGATGATTTTAATCCTTAGAGTTTTGGGAAAAAGCTTGCAGCATTTCTTCTTTTGCCACCACTTGCCTCAGGAAATCAAAACAGATAATGGACCAGGATATATAGCCTGACAGACCCAGGATTTCTAGGCTTGTTGGGGAGTGAAGCATAACACAGGTATTTTAGGTAACTCTATAGGATAACTATTGTTGAAAGGACACATCAGGTACAGAAAGGACTGCTTGATAAACAAAAAACGGGGGAGGATGGGCTGAGCCCACAGGATGGAGTGCTGAAAGCAGTTTAACCACTGGTGTAATATAACCAGAGGGAGTACAAAATTAAACATGTGCAAAAGACTGGAGATTCAGCCAAATGACGAGGGAGCTTGTGGTTTTGCCTTCTTGCTGGAGCTGGTCTTTTCACACTGGTCAACTTTGGAAGTCGGAATACTGAGTGCTTCTCTAGGTCAGGCTAGTTCTGATTTACGTGTAGAGTAGAGCCAGGCTGGTTTGGTGTAGAGTTTAGACTGATTTCTTCTCATGATGGGCTGGGATGCTAGATAGTCAGGCAATTAAATATAACTTCAGCCATCTTAAATCCAGTACTCACTGAGGAAGGTAGTATTAGACACAACACACGGCAAAATAGAGCTTTATAGAATTTTTCTGCCAGCACGTGGGCATGGGTGTGGACATGATTTCTGAACCTGAGAGAATTTCAAGCTCTCAGGGACTGACTGTTCCCAAGGGTTAAGTCTTGGGAAGCTTTCTCGCTCAAGGATTATTTGTGTAAATAAGGGATTATTTCCCAAAACAAGACACAGATGTTCTGAGAGTGTTTTCTCTCATGTCCCACCAATGGGATGAGGGAGGTGTTGTTCCTTCTACCAATCAAGGTGACCTTATTGGAACAGCTTATATAAGGGTTCTAAAATCCCACAATAAAGGCTTTTCTTCGCCTCACGAAAAGCTGCTGTGTGTGTGATTTTCTCAGAACCTCACAATACTTTGTGTCCTCTAGCAACACAAGGGTGTGAGGATTTTGAAGGAATGTGTTGGATGAACCTCTCTAGGGAGCTTTGGTATTACTATTAGTCATTATTATATTGTTTTGTATTATTCCATGCATCATAAAATTGGTGACTCACTTGGTAGGAAATACAGTAGAGAGGGGTTTGGCTGGTGCAAGATGTCGTTCTGATTGGGAACGGCCGGAAAGAACGACACAGACTCTCAAGGGAGTCAGAACAAGAGGATCCTTCAGTTTATTGCTTGCAGGCCTGTTTTATAGACAGATACGTGGAAAGTACAGAAAGGAAACTCTTATTGGTTAGTAAACTGCTACATTACCATCATTGGTCAGTGGGGCTCACCACCCCCCTGACTTTCTCCTGCAAGGAAAACAAGGAACACATAACAACACCTGCAAGGCTGTTTTGTGTTCCTGAGGATTGTTTTAATTCCTTCTCATGTTTTTCCCAGACTACTTTCTCAGGCAAGCCTGAGAAGCTGTGCGGCCTGTAATCTGTACAGGCACTGTCAGATTTAGCATCCATAGCAAGAATTAAAAGGAGGAATTGTAGTAATGGATCTGAATAGCTTGGGCCATAGTATGCACCAGCCAAACCATATCTAGAGTTTCTTATCAGACTCTCAGGAATTTCTCAAGGTTGTTGAGACATCAGCTGTTCTAAAAATAAGAAAGAAGAGGCTGAAGAACAAGAAAACAGGATCACAAAGGCCAGATAAAAGAGGGTGGTTGAACACCTGGACTGTGCCCCGAGAGGTGCATGCAGAGCATGTGGACAGGATAGAGGCACCAATGAAAAGATGTGTGATCATGTGAACGGTAGTTTTAGAATGTATAAATAAGTGTGTAATGTAAACAATAAATGGCTTCTGCAAAATCATATTGGTTTATTTCCCCGAGGTCCTGAGCTCCTGCATGTAAGAGACAATTTCTTGTCTGCTATTTGGAGTTTCTGTCTTAGGTTTATAATTGGCTGAGTCTCATTGCTTGATTTATAGAAAGACTGCAGATGATTATTATTTAAATCATATATTGCTGATTTAAACTAGATTGGTTATTTAAATCATTATTGTGCATACAAAGAGCCAGGAATTAAATTTAATGCCCTTGACACTTCAAAATATCAGTGAGAGAACCCAGATGTACAGGAACGGTGGCTTTTTATCATCATTATTTACGGACTTTTACATCCAATGTCATTTGTATTTGTATTAAAGTTACATGGCAATTAGGAAACTTTATCAATAGCAGTTCAGGTTCCACCGTTTTTTCATTGGAAATGAGAATGAATTTGAATAATTTTTATTTCATAATGACACAGTAGAATCATAAGCTTAATTGTTCATGCTGTGATCTTTTAATATTACAAAAAGAGTACTTTAAGCATAGCATTGGAACTTTGCATGTTTTGTTTAGCCCTATGAAAACTGGAATATGATTTTTGATACATTTTGATCACAGAAAGTATTAATAAATAAAGAATGTATAAACAGAAAAGGCTAACAGACATGGCTAGTGATAGAAAAATCAGCTAATAGCACTGTGGAAAAAATATTCATACCCATTTTTACCACCCACATTGCAGTATCTGTGTCTTTCAGTGAATTTCTCTGAAGGTTATCAAGGTTTGACTGAAGAATTTGAAGTGTAAGAAATCTATTAAAACAACAATTTTCCCTTTCCTCAAAAACCATTTAAATTCAGGTTCAGAAAGGCTCACTGGTCCAAAAGGCCTTTTGACATCCTCAGTGAAGCACCACGTATTCAACTCCTGTGGGAGGGGAAAAAATAGCAGTTTTATTCTTATTGTTTAAAGAACAATCCAACTCTATTATAGCTGCCTTGCACTGGGAAACAAATGAATGTCTTCCTTTGCAAAAATAAAGGCAAAACTGGCAGAATTGTTTCCACTGGCTAATGCACTGACACCCAAATTTATCAGAGGCACAGATCAAATAGTACTCCTTTTGAAGTTATGTGTAGGGGAAAAATTTACAGATCAAATATTTCACTCCTCTATCAATCAGTAGGCAATTAAGTCACATGGGTAGGCTGATGTGTGACCTGAAATTGGATTTGTTCCTTTTTTAACCTCTACAGCATTTTTTAAAACAGCAATAGAAGCACTGAAATACACTTGAGACATTTTTCCTAATGCTCATCTCTAGATTTGCAATTTATATGCTATATGATAGAAAGTGATATATACAAGTAGTAAACTGAAAGGAGAAAATGATAGGCTTCTAAAACTGGGTACCAATACCTTAAAAGGAAAGGAAATTCACTCTGGAGACTAGCTCATCCATTGTTCCCGTAAAAATAGCCAGTTTGGGTATAAACATCATGGTGGACTGTGGGTTGGTTTTAACAGAGAAATTCTGTGAATAGTTCAAATGTTGATCTTTCAAAAATAAAAAATTATCTTTGGCATTCTAAACCTGAGATGGGAGTATTAAATATCATGTGGAATAAAACATGAAAATTGCATTTCCATTTGGGTATTATTCATGTGAATAGAGTTCAGTATTAAAGCAATTTTCAACCATCACTATACAAAACAAAAGACTTTTACACATATATGACACTTTTACATAAAATTTCAACTAGGACAAAAAAAAGAAATTCCTGAAGAACAACTTCCTTTATGGTTACTCAATTAATTGAACAAACCGTCAAAGAAAAGTAAATATACAAAAGGAGAAGGGGAAATATTAATGTCACCAAAACAGTTGTAATTCACAGAAGAGTTGTAAAGATTATCAGCAATGTACTAGTGTAGGTAATGCTCATGAGGAGAAATGCTGAAGTACTGAAATAATGAAAGATTTATTGTGGTTTTAAAGCAGCAACTAAAAAATCAATAGAAAACTTACTAATTTCTTGCTGTGAGATATGGATTAGAACAAAAGCAAAACAGGCTTAAAACTTAAAGGGAATAAAGAAAGTTTATTAACAAAACTACAAGAATAACAAAACCAGAATAAAACCTCCAGAAAACCCTTTTTTCCCCCCACTACCCAACCATTCTCTTGTTCACATGACAACATAGAGGCAAAAACCATTGGTGTTTACAACAGTCCCAATTCTTGCTATAGTCTTTTCATCAGTCTTTGTAGAGAAACAGACGTCTTCTTCTGTTAATCCATGGAGTTTCTCACAAGAAAACTATTTCTGTTATAGCTTTCTATTTCTCTGATGCCAGCTGCCCGAAAATCTGCCATCAGTTCACTCCTCCCATTTCACATCACTCTGAGGTGTGTTATGGGTCAAATGAGTCTAGGGATGTCATTTTTAAGGATGAGTTATTCAAAGGCAAAAGTTCTCTTCATTTGTCTCTGATGAGCTTCCCTGGAAACAGACGTTTTCTCTTTGCCTCTACAACGGCCCCAAATCTTCAGCTATTACTTCTCCCCCTCTCTTCCAGCACCTCACTGTATCATAACCACTTCACCATTTGCTCAAAATCCACACTTTGAACACTCCATTCCTCCCAATATACTCTGTCATGAATTAAAGGAGTTTTTTTTTCAGAACACTATTGTCCATCTCCATAGCTTTAACAGAAAAATACTTCAGCTTATTAAAGCATCTCCTTATTCTCTCTTCCCCATCTAAAACTTAATTCTTTTCTTCACTGTCTTTGATAGTTTTATGGTACCTTCTTCATGTTGATTATCCCACTCTCTCTCTCTTCTCCTTTCTCTGGGAAAAAAGGAGCAATCTGTAAGTCTCATCCAGGTAGTAAAAGAGTTAAAGTCTTTGAAAGCTGCAGATGTTCATGGTGTCAGATTTCAGTTCAGCAGCAGAAACTGCAAACCAAGCCAGGCCGGCTGGCTCCGCTTTCTTCCCCCTCCACATTCTGCAGCCTTGTCCAGCCTGGTGGGGGTGGGGGAAAGAGGCCTAGACAGAGCCCTGTTGCCTTGTCAGAAGCCGGAAACCAAAGAGAACAAGAGAGCCCTGGCTTTACATCTTAAGGTGGTGTTCACAAGTTGATCTCACTTCTCAATGGTTAAAACCACCGCCAATTCTCAGAAATGACTAATAATTAGTCAAGAGAAAAAACTCCCATCAGCCTCTCACAGCTTCAACTTCCCCCCAGTTCCCTAAGCTATCTTAAAGGTAAAGTCACCCCAGGACAAGATTTAATTTTTGTCTTCCAGCAGGTTATTCTTTATGATCTGTTATAGTTGTAGACCCTCTGTCAGGAGAATGGTTTTTCTAAAACTATTTATGAAATTATTTTCCATTTCATCTGAATATACTCCAGACTCTCATATATGAGACCTTTTATTTCTCTCCTCTGTAGACACTTCCGCAGTTTTAGTGTTGTGCTGGATCATGTTGTAATTTCTCTTCAACAATCTTCCTTTTTTGTGTGTGATGAGTACATGATTTGTTTATGGTGAACACAGCCCTGCTTTCAGTGTAGAGATTCTTTATTAACTGGATGGTATCATATATTTGATGTATGTTGTTCTTATTACATTGTTGAGTATTACATATTTTTTAAATTCTGTTTCTTTTTTCTCTTGATTCTGCTGTTGTGCTTCTTCTGCACTTCATTCTTGGATTACTCAGCTTCTCTGGGCTGAGCTCCTTGGGGATACTCCCTCATGGGGAGTCCTACTTATCTCAGTTCTCTGGGTCAGGATGAAACTCCAAATTCTGTTAGGATCTTGCTTCTTGTGTTTATTAGGGTGTTATCACAAAACTTGGCAATCTCTCTAGACTTTCTGCACAAGTTTAATTTACTGCAACCTGGCACATTTGGGCTCTGATGGCACAAAATGGCCCTGAACTATGCAGTTCTTTTATCTTTTTACTTATTCTTTTCCAATTAACAATAGACGTGTATATTATTTTTTTAATGACCCAATGACCCTTCACCTTCAGTGTGTGCTGCACTGCGACATTTTCTAACCAATCACTTAGTATTACCCAAAAACCTCTAGAAAAACATGAAGAAGAAAGAAGGAAAAGAAACAACAGTCTAAATACTCCATCTTGTCTTCTGCTTTCTAAACTAGTTTAAAGTCTAAACTTTAACTTCTTCACTCAGTGACTTCAGAAAACTTTCTAATCTACACATTCACACTTTTAGCTTTTCTATCTAACTTTAACAGTTGCTTTCAAATGTCACCATGAAAACATTCCCATTCATGTTGTTTGAAATTCAGTGTTCTTCTGGATCTCAGAGCCAGGTATCAGAGACAAGTGCACACGCACTGTGTTTCAGACTCCAACAACTATTCCACATACTTTTCTTTCACACAATGTGGTCATTTTATTCCTGCTGTCCCTTGAGTTCATGACTGTTTCTTATGACTGTTTCACATTTATCACAGGCAGAAAGGTTATCTAGTGCTTAAATCGATAGTTGTTACTACTGTAACACAGTTGTTACTATTGTCATTAAGTGTTACCTTAGTTATGATTTCTAAATACTACATTGTAGCGGTAGAATCATGTTTATCTTCAGAAGCAGACTGATTAGAGAAAAAACATTTATTGTTGAAAATCTCAGTAGGAGAATGAATTTCAAGTCTCTACCTATTGATAGCTACTGCTGATGAGTCTAATTCTTCAAAATTTCCTTGCCATCTCTGTTCAAATAAAACAACTGGCAAACCTCTACACAAAGACCCAGTACAGCCTTTTTTTTTGTCTTGAGTGTATGTTGTAAGGAGATAAAGTAGTTTGTATGCAAGAATTTTGTTTTACAATTCACTTTAATTAGATCTTTAACTTCTGTTTTTCTTCTTTTCACTGGCTGCATTCACCAAAATTTATGCAATTTATACCAGCTGAAAGTTTTTTTTTCTTAGTGATTCTCTTATTCTGTTATATTAGTCTGATCATATTTGATCCATGGCAAGAATCACTGTGCCACATTTTTCTTGTGGCCTTAGGCTCTGATTACATAGAATTAGAAGTGAGAACCACCTGTATGGCATGAGAAATTTTGTATTTGAGTCTAAAAAGCTCTGCAAAGGTTTCTTGAAAAGTAGTTCAGATATTGCTCTTATATTGTTCCCTGGCAGAAAGATGGTTTTAATCCATTTTGCCATACTCTCACCAAGAACAAGGCAGTCTTTCAGTCTAATCTAGATTTTTCTCTTTTATTTCTTTCAGTTTCTCTGCTACTGTTAGGAGTACCTCCACTTCATTTCTTTAGACTCCCAAATTTTATTCTGGTAAGTTTACTTCAGTTAATTTACTTCCAGTCTCAGAGGCACACATGAGTTACACATTGCTACTACATGTCTACTGAGAGTTATGCAGGATATTGATGGGATCTCATGATATTTGCTTATACTAATTCTTGGGTCAGCCAGGGTAAAACACTTGGTATGTTGGATCAAAGCAAAAGAAATCCTTCAGCTGGGAAACTGAAGTTCTTTTTAAAGGTGTAGTTCATGGTTGTTCACAGATTTTTAAGGCACTGTTTAATGGCACCCTCGCATTGGACAGGTTTTGAGAGCACTGAGGCTGAGAGGAGGAAAACACATTGGGTGTGTAAGAGATGGTCTGAAGATTTCCCTCATCTGTCTCACAACCGTCTCAAGGATGGAGACTGAGACCCTGAATATCACAAGGGACTTGGCTTGGGGGTTTGGACCTAGCTGAGGTGGATGTTTGCTAAGTGATTTTTTGCAGGTGGTTGCACGGTACACTGCTCTTGTTCCTGCTGGTGAGCAGAGGCTTGGTAACCTGCACAACGGGTTTTCCACGACTCATGGCTCTCGTTCTTGCTGGTGAGCAGAGGCCTGTGCGTGGTACCCTGTGCAATGGGTTTTCCACGACACCTTGCCCTCGTTCCTGCTGGTGAGCAAAGACTTGCAAGACATGGATCGCTCTGTACCCTACACCTGCTCCCCGTGCAATGGAATTCATCACAATGATCATCAATCTCCTCTGGTTTTGGCCCTGCGCCCCTCGCTTTGCAAAAGACTATAAAATTAGACCCCAAACTTACCTTCCTTTGAGATCTCCCCAACGGACAGAAGACTGTGCGTCGTTGGACGGCTGAGTGGACTTCAACGTTGGTAGCTATAATCCCCTTACTCTCTTTTCCTTATGCTTTGCTTTCTCCTCTTTTCTCTCTATCGCATATTAGTGCTTATGAGCACTCAATAAAATGTGTTTTGCTGTTTAAGTCCTTGGTTTGCTGATAATCTTTTGTACTCTAAGACCGACTAAATGAACCACATCACGAATCCCACCTCGCGGATCGTGACAGGGTGTCAGAATGCAGCATTTATATGCTCTTGTCTATGATCCATTTTCCACATTTACACTACCACTGGGATGCTTTAATGGATTTCCAGGGAAATGATGCCTTCTTTTTGAGTAGGAAGACCTGCCAAGATGACTACATCTGCACCTTACTTCACTTGACGTCGTCTAAAAACCTGGGGTTATTTTCTACTGGATAATGTCTGCCAAGAGATCTTGTGTTATTCATAACAAGGTCAAGTATAATCTCTCTATAGCAAGGTATAGAGGTATTTTAAGTGTCTTGTCTTAAACCTTTCAGTGTAGGTATCCATAGGGATGGTATGACAGCAGGGACAAGGGACTTCTAGATAACTGTTCAGTATAGCTTGCTGTTATAAATGGGCAGTTTCGTGAACATTCTCTTTCCACTTAAATGTTAATGCTGCTATGTTAATTATGGTATGTATGGCATGTTAGGAAAATGTGAGCCCTTCTACACCCAATTGTGTTGGACTCTACCCAAAGAAAATACTCTGATCAACAAGAGATTAAGGACAGCGTTCTGTGAGTTCTGCTCTGATTAGTTTGCATGCTTAGAGACAGAATTGGGTGGGAGGAGAGAGGGACTGGAAGTATCTTGGCTTTGACTACTGGAGAAAATTGCAGGTTTTGCAAATGTCCACCTCATTTGGGATCCTACTCTCCAGTCCTTAGGAAGCTATTTTTTTCAAAAGATATAGAAGGAAAACTGGGAGACAAGAAAAGGGCAGAGATAAGGTTAATATTCAGGAGATGATTTTTCCCCATAAAACTTTCTTCTGCTTTAAGAGTATCAAAATCAAATTAATCTACCAAGTTGTTTCCTAGGTTTAATATCACCTTGGAAACTAAATTCCCACAGGAAGTTAATGATGGTTAGGTAAATGACGAATCCACAGTTTGGATACTGGTTTGTTATGTGTCCTTTTTCAAAACATACAAAGTTTGGAAGTAATTGGACCCAGACTATAAAAAAATATGGGATTCTGTGGGTAATATAAACCAAAGGGACACTGAGGATTTTTCAGAGACCTAGGCATATCAATTTAAGCCCTATGAAAGCTGTACTAACATTCTTGGACTTTATTAATTTCCCAGGGCACAAAAAAATACCCTCAAACAAAAAACAAGCAAAACAAACAATCAAAAAATTCGAACCCCCTAAAAAAACAACCCTTAAAAAAACCACCAAAACTCCCCTGCTTCTTTTCCCCCTTGTTCCTTTCTTTCAATTGACATGACTAGAGAATGAATAGTCATGCATTATGCAGAACAATTATTCTAAGGGAAATGTTCGCAGTCATCTAAATTCATGGAATAAGTAGGTAAGCTTCTAAATGCTAGACTCAGAGGATTTTCAAACACAGATACAGTAACAACAGCTGGTTTCTTTAAGAATTCTAAATAAATTCATTAAAAAAAATTAAATATGCCCAGATGCAGCATATTTTGACTGAGTTGCAAAGAAAGAATCCACATTGCTTCTGCTCTTGCTGTAACATACTGCTCTTCCTGCTTTCCCCAGAATATTGGAAGAATGCTGCAGATGTTCTCATTTAAACATTCTGTGTCCTGTTAAGTAGATGAGAGAGAAGTCTCTGTGCAAAGACTCAACCACTTTTCAGAATGAAGGTTATGAAATATTTTCCTTCCCCATCAGGTTTTTCATGTGAGTATTGCACTTCTATAAAGAGTACAAGTTTTCACTTTTTGGAAAATGTGAGGAAGCAGTATGTGCAAACAAATAATCAAATTTAAATGAAATTCAAGATTTCTATTGAGTTTCAGTATTTTTAGTTGATCTTGTATTAGTGTTCATTAGTTAAATAGTGTAAAATAGGGAAGTGATATCTAAGGATTTATTTACAGCATAACTTATAAATAAATAAATAAATAACTTAAAATAAATAAATAACTTATAAGTTATTTATTTACACACTGAAGTTAATACTGATCAGTGAATGAAAACTGGGCATATTGACAGTGATACCTAAACGAAACTGTAGAGGCAGTTTCCTATTTAATATAGGAACATCTGCAATTTAACAGTATTCAAAGAATCACAGACTCACAGAATCACAGAATGAATTAGATTGAAAAAGACCTTTGAGATCATCAAGTCCCACCTATGACCTAACTTATCAACTAAACCATAGCACTAACTGCCACATTCAGTCTTTTTTTAAACACATCTAAGGATGGTGCCTCTACCAGCTCCCCGGGCAGCCCATTCCAATGCCCAATCACTCCTTCTGATAAGAATTTTTTCCTGATGTCTAGCCTAAATTTCCCATGGCACAGCTTAAGACTGTGTCTTCTTGTTCTGTCAGCGATTGCCTGGGAGGAGACACCGATCCCCACCTGACTACAGCCACCTTTCAAGAAGTTGTAGAGAGTGATAAGGTCACCTCTGAGTCTCCTTTTCTCCTGGCTCAACAACCCCAGCTCTCTCAGTCATTCCTCATAGGGCTTCTGGTCCAGGCCTTTCACCAGCCTTGTTGCCCTCCTCTGGACATGTTCAAGAATTTCAATGTCCTTCCAAAATTGAGGGGCCCAGAACTGGACACAGAACTCAAGTTTTGGGCTCACCAGTGCCAAGTACAGGGAAATAATGACTTCCCTTGTCCTGCTGGCCACTATTCTTGATACAGGCCAGGGTGCTGTTGACATTCTTGGCCACCAGGGCACACTGCTGGCTCATGTTGAGTCAGCAGCTGGCAAGCACCCCTGTGTCTCTTTGTGCCTGAGCATTGTTCAGCCACTCAGTTCCCAGCTGGTAGTGCTGCAGGGGGTTGTGGCCAAAGTGCAAGCCCCAGCACTTGGACTTGTTAAACTTCATGTTGTTGAGATGCCTTAATTTTTAGCTTTAATATTTTCCAGATTCTGTACTGCATCAGTATATAACTGAACTTCATATAAAGTGTTAGCAAGTGTAGTTAGACAAAACAATCCTTTTCCAGCCAGAGAACCAAGGACACTGTTGCAGCTTTGGGCCCAAAAAGTATAAACAACAGCAAATTGAGGAGAGCAAACTGGGAGGATGTGACTTCATAATCTGAAGCTGTAATTGGACAATTAACCCCAATATGTAAATGGACTAAAATTTATTAAAGTGTGAAAGCGTGTGACCCGTTGTCCATCTTGGGTGGATGCCAGGCTCTTGTACTGCCCAAGGTGTATAGTTTGAAGGTCTTTTATACCTATTTTTCCTTTAACCATTCCTTTCCTGTCTAGCCTCTATTCTAGGTAGCCTCTTCAAAGCAGCAGTTGGACTCAGCCCATTTATCCAGCCTGTCCAGGTCCCTCTGAAGAGCCCTTATATCCTGCAACAGATCAACACATGCACCCATCTTGGTGTATTCTGAAGATCTGCTGATGGTGGACTCAATCCCCTCATCTAGATCATCAATGAAGGTATTAAACAGGACTGGGCCCCGCACAGATCCCTGAGGAACACCACTGGTGACTGGCTGCCAGCTGGATGCAGCACCATTCACCACCACTCTCTGGGCCCAGCCATCCAGCCAGTTCTTAACCCAGCAAAGAGTGCTCCTGACCAAGATGTGGGCTGCCAGATTTTCCAGGAGTATGTTGTGGGAGACAGTGTAAAAGGCCTTGCTGGAGTCCAAATAGAAAACATCCACAGCCTTTCCTGCATCTACCAGGCAGTGGATATCACCTGGTCATAAAAGGAGATCAGGTTGGCCAGGCAGTACCTAAATCCATGCTGGCTGGGTCTGATCTCTTGGCCATTCTTTAGGTTTGCAGTTTAATTGCACTCAGGATGATCTGTTCCATAATCTTGCTGAGCACTGAGGTCAGACTGTCAGGCCTGTAGTTTCCTGGATCCTCCTCCTGACCATTCTTGTGGATGGTTATCACATTGGCCAGCTTCCAGTCATCTGGGACCTCCCCAGTGACCCAGGACTGATGGTAAATGATGGAGAGCAGCTTGGTGAGCTCTTCTGCCAGTTCCCTTATCTCCCTCAGATGGATCCCATCTAATCTCACAGAGTTGTGAGAATCTAAGGGGCTCAGCAGGTTTCTGACTGGTTCCTCCTGGATAACAGAGGGGCTGTTCTGTTCCCTGACCCCATCTACAAGCCCAGGAGGACAGTTGTCCTGAGGACAACCTTCCTTTCTGCTGAAAATTGAGGCAAAGAAGATGTTAAGTACCTCTGTCTTTTCCTCAACTTTAATTACTAAATTCCCTCCCACACCTAACAGAAAATGGAGGTTGTACTTGCCCTTCCTTTTGTCTTTAATGTATTTATAAAATATTTTTTATTGTCCTTTGTTGCCACTGATGCTGAATAGATCACATGGACACAGCTCGAGGTGTGGTGAAAGGAAGAGAGAGTTTATTTTTCCTCCCAGGATTTATAGACTTCTGACCACGGTCAGGGATTGGATGGTCAGGATAACACTTTCCCACTGCACTGGCCATGAGAGATGCCCATCACAAGACGTGTAACAGAAATAATGTACACATATTATGTTTACAGTTACTCTCCTGGGAAAGTCTTTAGAAAACTATGTCAGCAAGCTCAGAAGTCCTTCACAGAAGTGACCAGATTGAGTTCTAACTGGGCTTTTGCATCTCTGATTTTTTTCCTGTGTGACCTAGAAACTCCCTTAAGCATTTCCTGAAATACCTGAGCCTCTGCCCAAAGGTGATACACCCTTTTTTTATTTTCCTTCAAAAGCTCCTTGCCCATCCAGGCCAGTCATTCTCCATGTTGGCTCATCTTTTTGGCATGACAGTCTGTTCCTGTCCCTTCAAGATTTCTGTTTTGAAATATGTCCATGCTTCCTGGACTCCTTTTTTTAAGGGCTGCTCCCCAAGAACTCTCCAAATAAATCCCTTGAATAGGCCAAAGCCTGCCCTCTGGAAGTCCAGTCTGGAAGTTTTATTGGTGCCCCTCCTTGTTTCACCAAATATTAAAAACTATAATTTCATAATCACTGTGCCCCAGACAGCCTCTGACCACCACATCTCCCACCAACCCTTCTTCATTTGCCAGCAGCAGGTCTAGTTGAGTCCTGGTAGGCTCGATCACCAGCTATGACAAGAAGTTGTCCTCCATACACTCTAAGAATTTCCTCTTCTCTGCTGTGTTGAGTTCCCAACGGATGTCTGGCAGGCTAAAGTCACCTACCAGAGCAAGGGCCAGTGATCTTGGAACATCCTCCAGCTGCTTGTAGAATAAGTCATCCAACTCTTCAACCTGGTTGGCTGGTCTATAACAGACTCCCACCAGCATGTCAGCCTTGTTTCTTGTTCCCCCTGATTCTTATCCATAGGCACTCAACCTTAGCATCATTAATCTAAATTTCCATAGCATTGGGAGCATCCTTAATATACAGGGTCACCCCTCCACCTCTTCTCCCTCTCCTGTCTCTTCTGAAGAGCTTGCAGCCATCCAGTGCAGCACTCCAGCTACTTGAGTCATCCCACCACGTTTCTGTGATGGCAACTACACCCTAGCTTTGCTCTTGCACCATGGCCTCCAGTTCTTGTTTGTTACCCATGCTGTATGCATTGGTATAAATGCACCTCAGCTGGGCTAGAGATTTCACCCCTAACTCAAGCTTCCCACCCTTGGGCCTGCTTCCACACAGCCCATCTGCATCCCCTTCTCCCTTCAAACCTAGTTTAAAGCCTTCTCAATCAGTCCCACTAATTTGTGGACTAGAATCCTTTTTCCCTCAATAGATAGAAGGAGCCCATCTGTCTCTAGCAGGCCAGCTTCCGTAAATGCTGCCCCATGATCAAGAAACCCAAAATTCTACCAAATGGCACCAGCACTTATCCACTTGTTGATAATGCAGGTTCTCCCATTCCTTTCATCATTTGTCCCTGCCACTGAAGGGACTAAGCAGAATACCACCTGTGCTCCTGCCCCATCCATCAACCAATCAACCCAGAGCCCTGAAGTCCCTTTAATTGCCCTGGTGCTCTTCTCTTCAATCTCATCACTGCCATCCTAGAGTATCAGCAGCAGGTAATATTCAGAGGGCTTAATCAACCCAGGGAGTCTCTCAGTGATATCCCATACCCAGGCCCCAGGGAAGCAGCAGACCTCCCAGTGGGATGAGTCCAGGTGACATATGGGGACCTCTGTTCCCCTCAGAAGGGAGGCACCCACTATGACTATCCTTATTTTCCTTTTAATGCTACAGGTAGTCTGACAGACATAGTGTAATTGGGAGGGTCTCCAGGCAGATTATTTTCTTCTATGTCATCTGGCTGACTCTCTGGATCCAGGGCCTCATACCTATTCAGAAGTGACACCTGAGTAGGTGATTTGGATTGGGAGAAATTTTTATTAACTCCCTGAGTAGGGAACCATTTCCACTCCCTTTCATTTACTGGGTCT
This sequence comes from Parus major, assembly GCF_001522545.3. Classification (NCBI taxonomy): domain Eukaryota; kingdom Metazoa; phylum Chordata; class Aves; order Passeriformes; family Paridae; genus Parus; species Parus major. The sequence goes on from NC_031771.1 coordinate 54,953, forward strand.
TCTCCTTCTGCCTGAAGGTAGGAGGCATGGGGTCCTGAGTCCTGGTGGGCTTCTCTCAGGGATGGACGGGTGAAACTCCACCAGTCTACTTCCCTTTCACTTTCCCTAATACTCCTTAGTCTGTCTACTTCCTCCTTAAGCTCAGCCACCAGACAGAGGAGATCATTCCACTGCATACAGGTGTCTTTTGCACTGTCTCCTGGTACTACTGACAGCCTCAAATACTCTGTATAGGAAGGGGTCTGGACAGATGCATCCTTCTTTGAGGGTTCTGTTTGGGTTGGCACACTTTTACTAGCTACACCTTTTGATTGTTTGGAGATCATTGCTGCAAATAAAACCACAAACAAACAAACAAACAAACAACAACAACAAAAAACCCAATACAAAATAAAAACCCCACTAGCAAGAGATGGCTGCAACCCTGCCTCCTTACCTTGCCTGTGCAAACTGCCATGCCACGCCCTCAAAGATGTGCTGTGCCCATTTCCCCACTCCTGTTTGCCACACACTTAGTCATCCTAGAGCCTTCTTTAAACACACCTGTGAGGGCCAGAGGAAGCCCATCCCAGGATCTTAGGCAGTAGATGAGGATTAAATGTGGTAGTAATTTCTAGACACGTGTTGAGCTGACCAGAAAACTCAAGCTTTAATTTTTAAAATGTCTTGTTTGCAATTAATATAAACTTTTTTAGTAGTTACCTAATTTCACCCCATTTTATGCTTCTGTCTTGGATTACTTGTGATCTGATTGCTTAGAAGATCAGCATGGTTTAAATTTTTTGTTTCTATTAAATTCTAGTTGTAGACTGGGAAAACCAATCATGACGGCAAAGAATACAGAACATTTCCTACTAAGGATCCCCTCATGCCTTTAAACTCAAATAAAAGATCACAAATATCCTCCTCCCTTATTCCTCCTGCCCCCAAATATATGAATCAGTGTCACCAACTTTGGAGTATGAATAATGGCACAGTGTGGAACATGTGGAGCATAATCTCTCCCTAGTGGTTGATCAATCTGCCACCACAGTGCTTACTCATAAATTCACTCATTCAGTGTGAAACTCATGAAAATTATAATAAAGCACCATTACTGATACAGCTACATTGAAACCTGATTGAGCTCACTTTTGCAGACAAAATTGCATAGTGAGTGTAAGAATTAGTTTATTTTGACCTTATGAACGGGATTTCAGTTGTACTTTTTTTTTTCCAAAATTGCCTCTTTAAACAATGAAAGCGATTATTGTACCCGAGCTTCAAACCAGCAGCATTTTGCAACTAGATTAAAAACATATGCTGATAATGTTGCTTTGTTGCCAGTGAGAGCTTGAAACTTTCTAAAGAAAAATAATAGAATCACCTCATAAATAACTTTGTGGCTTTTCAACATAGGGCAGGCAAACTACATAAATAAAATACCTCAAGTGTGTGCTCGATTGAGATACTTAGGGTTAATTGCAATTACTTCTAGAGTATGCGGACTGATTATATAAAATGGTATAATATTCAGAATGTGGCCTTGAACCCTGCTGCATAGCTTGAGTAGAGAAATGACACCTCTACTCAACACAGATTTTAAAATGACCCAAAGCTCTGCATGCCTTTGTACAGAGGACCTCTAGGGTGAGTTCACGAGTCTGAAACAATAATGAGCCCTTTACAAGGTTGGCTGCAGGAACTTATCTGTCATTCTGACATGCTAGAAGAAATCTACTGGAAATCTTGGTGGCAAGAACATGAATTGGACTTGTTGAGATTTAAGGTATCCAAACCATATTAATGTGAAGACATTCCATTAATCAACATGACAACAGGAAAATCGAGACAGAGGGAAAGTAGAGCTGTCTTGCTACAGAGGGGCTCATTACTATTTTTCTTCATATGCATTCTAAGGCTACAGTGTTTCTTGAGCTATTTTCACAAATTTTATGTATTGGGATGGCTATTACTTTGCATAACACTTTATTTTTATAATCCGATTACACTCTTTTACTTTATCTGACCCTCCAAACCCTGAGTTCCTTTTCTTTCGTACAGCACTGGAATCAACAGGGCACAGTTCCTGTGGAACAGTAAAAAGCAAGAGAGGCTTGTGCATGTGGCATGTGATTCCTAACTATGTTAAGCATGTTATTATCAGATTTTGTTAAGTCTTCCCATTGTACTGAGTTAGGCAAAACATTTCCCTAAATTCTCATTCCTTTGAGGTCCTGGGCTTAGCTGGAGGTCACTGAAACTTTGAAAACTTATGTTTTCAGTCTTTTTTCTACATTGAGTTAAACAACGAACTGTAACTTTCCCTAAAAAATTCTTTTTAGTTTCCTTTTTCTCTTTCTTGATTCTGCTGTGCTTCTTCTGTATTTTTCTTTCCCCACCCCTGGATTTCTCAGTGTCCTTTGGGCTGAGCTCCTTTGGGATCTTCCGTTGTGGGGAGTCTCGTTTATCACAGTCCTCTGGGTCAAAGCAAAAACTCCAAAGCCTGTTAGGATCTTGTTTCTCGTGTTTATTAGGATGTTTTCACAAAACTTGGCAGGTCTCTCTAGACAATCTGCACAAGTTTAATTCACTGCAATCTGGCTCATTTTCTTCTGATGGTACAGAATGGCTTTGTGGCTCACTTTGGCTTTGAAAGCACAAAATGGCCCTGAACTACTCAGCCTTTTTATCTTTATACTTACTCTTATCCAATTAACAGTAGACATGTATATTATTTTTCTTAATGACCGAATGACCCATCACCTGTGTGCTGCACTGCGGCATTTTCTAACCAATCACTTAGTATTACCCAAAAACCTCAAGAAGAAGAACATGAAGAAGAAAGAAGAAGGAAAAGAAACAGCATTCTAAATCCTCCATCTTGCCTTCTGCTTTCTAAACTAACTTAAACTCTTTTTCACCCAGTGACTTAAGAAAACTCTCTGATCTACACACTCATACTTTCAGCTTTTCTAACTTCAACAGTTGTTTTCATGCATCACTATGAAAACATGCTCATGAATTTCATGTTATGACATTCAGTGTTTTGCTAAATCTTAGAACCAAGTATCAGAAATAAGGGCACACACTCTGTGTCTCAGACTCCAACATGAACTCTTAAAGACAAGAGAACATATATCTAGCTGTTTCTGTTTAAAACTGAATTCCACGTTTAAAAAAAAAAATTGTATAATAATCATTCTTCATACAGAAGTGTAGCAACAGCCTGTAAGTCACTGTCATTTTTCGCTACTCTGTAGTTCCTGCATCAGGAATTTGCTAGGCACTATTAGAACTGCCTCTCTGTTGTTAAGGATTTGAATGTGTGCAGGAAGTGAAGATACTCATGTCAATTTGTATGATGCCTGTCTGATGTCCTGAAGTTTGGACTGGTGATAAATACTAATGAAATACTGCTAATGTGCAATATCAGTTAATAGAGAAATGCTGTCTCATCTTCATTCCATCTGGTAGTCAGAATCCTTTGGAGTGATACTTCTAACATCAATTTATGCAACAGTAACTTCATGTTCTGTAATTTTCCTTGTAGTAAAGTAGTAAATAATAACATTTTCCCACCAGAATGTATGTCTGGAATACTATCCATTAATGTGTTCTAAACAACTTGAAATGGTTTCAAGATAGTAACTATGAAAAAGAAGAGGCTATAATTCACTCTGTTGCCTTTCCATCTCTGTCTTTCAGCACATCCCTTCTGTTTCCTATGTTCTTCCCTTTACCACCAAGGGCCTAGAGTTCAAAATTTATTCCTACTACAGACAGTTTTCTCTGGTATCAAGTCTTCACAGTCACAGGAATCCAAATTCCTTGGCAACACAATGAATTTTTAACTTGGTATGATGTGCTTTCTTCTACTCTTGGCATGAGTTGCTGTAATCTGATTAGGAAGATGGTAAAGCCAAGGAGACAGGAAAAAAAGGTCTAGAGAATAAGAAATCTGGCATCATGGAAATGTACAGCTAAAAAGGAACAAAGTGGAGTCAGCATAACTTTACTTTTTTTGCTGTAAGGAAACTGGAGTTTCTAAAACAAGTGATATTTTAAAAATGTATTATTTTAAAAATGTAAAGCAAGCTGCCCACTCCCTTTAATGTCTTTTAAAGCTTATGTTGAAAAGTTCTCTTGTTCCCCAAGGATCAAAATGACATTTTGATTTTGATTTTCATCATTTCATTCATAGCAGATTAGCCTGGGAGAATAACTTCTTCCTGTATAGGAGCCAAGTAGTGGGGAAAAGGTACTGGTGAAGTGATAACAATAGAGAGCAGTACTCCTTGGGGATGATGCAGGCCAGGATCCGGGTGCCTCTGCCTAATTCAAGCTCTATCTTCTATTGGAAGCACTTTATGACATCTGTGAGGACTTCTGTGGTCTGGAGGCTTTCACAGTTCATCTAGAATCAGCTAGAAATTTGTGACCATGTTGGATGAAACAATCTGGGACACTGTATTCCAGAGGGTAGAAAGCATTTTCTTTGCCTATGCTGAAACACTAACTTGTCTTTTTCAGAATAAAGTGTGGTTTCAAGACTATTTTACCTCTCTTCTAAATGAATTCATAAATGTAAGATAAAACCTGTTCATCAATCACTATACATAAAATAAATTGTTGTTATGAAGAAGTGGGTTTTGAAATGAAGGTCCTTCACAATTTCAACAAAAAATGTTTTGAATTTTTCTAGCTCAATTTTTAGCAACTGAAAGCTCTTGAAATGTCATTTTTCTTTGCCTCTACTATGTGGCATGTTTTTTACCTTGAAGCTTTTGTTTGGGATGTTCTTGCTTAGAATTTTTTTTTTGCCAGAGTTCCTTCAACCCTGAGCTTGTAGTTGTGAACTGGCTTCTATTACAGAGTTCAGTTAAAATGTTTTTTTTAGGCAATGAGTAAATCAGACTATGAGAACTTAATAATCTATTGCATATTAATTTTTTAGAAATAAAGTAATTTCACAGTTTATTTTTGTAAATCTCAGTTTCTGGCTAAACAATGTGAGCTTGGATTGACAGTGGAGAGTTTGGTACTTTCTATTTTGTACCTCAGAGAAATGGGTTTTTAGGAGAGTGTTGCCTATTTAATGCTTTATAACTGGAAAACTGAAGAAACATGAATGAAGAGCTGAGGGAATTCTTGAGAAAATGGCTATACAGCAAGAACAAGCAAAAAAAATTCTGAATTTTTGATTAATATTTTTATATAAATGTGAGGTACTTAATGAACATGGTCTACTACAAAATCAATTGATAACCACGGGAGTTGTGCCAGAGTTGTCTTTCCATTTAAAGATAAGTGCACAGCTTATTTTCCGGCTCATGAACTTTATTTCAGCACACAGTCCTTATTTGATTTTGAAAAGACAAAAGAAAGCCTAAGCCTCAAAAAGGAGGATCATTTCATGATCTTTTTTTTGATTATTCTGGACAGGGAAAGACTAAAAGTAGTATTTTGTGTGACAAAAGAAATTAGATTTGACAGTTCCTCTTTGGAAAACTTCAGAATAGCCAAAAAGTTCCAGGACAAAAGTGACATTAACAAAGTGGTAAGGTTCGCTGGCGTATAGTGTGTATAGTGCTTTTCTAAAATGCCAGTGTGGGGGCTTTAATAAAAATAAAAATAAAAATTAAGAAATAAGGAAAAAAAGGAAAATAAAAAGTCCCCCAGGTTATCTGAACAAGCAGAAGCAGGGGATGATGAAATTGTACACCTTTGCAATGTTGTCTTGCATTAAAATGGACTGAATGTGTGCTGTGTTCCATAATAGGGAGTCGGTGTTTTAGATTCCAGGAACAACAAAAAAAGTTTAGCAAGGAGCCACCTCTGTGTTAATTATCATCCTTCAATTTTAAGTCTTTCATCAGGTAACCTCATATTTTTAATTTTCTTCAATAGAAAGAAATGTTTTTAAATCTTAATGAGGCTGATGCAGTTGACATGTATGCATATGCTTATAATAGTCTAAATTTCAATAAAGGTATAAAGTAGTATGTGATTCATACGTTTTTCTCCATACTCCTCTACAGTTTAAAGAGGAACAGAGATAAATAGAATACATTTTGAAATATTTATAGGTTTTACTGCTTGACAGGAAAGATAGAGAATTCTCAATAACCAAAAGAACTTGACAGTTTTGTTTCACAGCAAAGTGTAACTATTGTTACACAATAAAAGTAACTAGAAACATATGAGAAAAGACTGATTTGCTTCCAGATTTCTTCCATAAAATACAGCTCTGTTTACCCAGGACAATATTATCCTATGACTTCTCTTTTTTAGTCTGTTGAACTGGATGCTATGGAAATTATGACCACATGTATAAAGTTGCTTCATGCTTTTTGGAGTTCTTGTTGGCTGCAGGTGCATTTTGTAAGCAAATTCAGTTATACATATTCGTCCATTATCTGCTTGTGCTAAGGTTTTTTTGGAGGCCCTCCTTTATATATTCAGGAGCCAAGAGCACAGGAAGTGAATTATCTAAAATTATTATTTTGAAAATGGTGTAAAAATTGCTTTATTAACCTATTTGGAGAAATATATAAGTGAGTAATACAGCTACCCCTATTTTAATTTGAAAATGTTCAGCAACATTCAGCCTTGCTAGACTAATTCGTGGCTGGAAGGTTGCACCTTACAATTGTTTAGGAAGGACAGCTGTGGCAGTCTCAGATCTGGACATAACTTTTCTTATGCTATTATTACACAAACACTACACTCTTATCTTGTGTGGAGGATGTCATGAGCTTTCAAGGAGCCAGAATTTACTGCATAGCTGTGACATTCCAGTCCTGTAGATGATGTGGTAATCCATGTTTTCAATGGTATGAAGGTGAAAATGAATGAAAATGCTTTCCAGATGTGTTTATTAAGTTTGATATTCCAGAGAGACAGATCTTCAACTACTTTTTAATAGTCCTATTGAATTAGAAAAGAACTGTGATTTTTCTTTCAAATAAAATTAAGAAAAATGTTTCACCAGTCTTAAAAAAGTATGTGTAAATATATTTATTTCAATATGTGTAATATCTGACAATGACTGTGCTATTTTAAGGGCTCTACAGGATTTCTACTCAATTTTTTTTCCCTTTATTTCTCTGATCTCAGCAAAATTGCATTAAAATGACATATTTTAACCTAATGAAATGAAAATTTAAACACTGCTTGTCACTTTTTGGGGGAAGAAAAAAAACAACTTGAAATGCTTCCACACACTAGTAAAGAAAATGACACATTCTGCAAAGGGTGTTTGAAATGCTTATAAAAAAATGTTGGAAAAGTTTGTCTGATACTTAGCAACAGTTTTATTCCTAACTGAGAAATCTTTTGTTTTGAAATTGTGCTTACTGTTTGCTTTCCAAAGCCTTTATATTTGTCTGGAGGCAGAATTCTAAATTGTGCTCTTCTATGAGTGGTGTTTTCATTTGGTTTTATTTTAAAATTAGGACTTCCTTAATTTATCATAAACACTTACAAAGTAAGTGTTTCATGGAATGTGATAATGTTATTGAAGATGTTGTTTTGAAGAGATGATGATAGTAATATTTTACATGTGTGCTGGCTGTGTTACATGCAGTTACATTTAATGTTGCTGTAGAAAGGAATGATCATGCTTATAAGAAAATATGGGTGCCATTACATGTTAACATAGGTGATTCACTTATCTTTTCAGCTACCTTCATGTAAAATCCTTGTCTGTGTTTCCCCTAATGAGGCTGGAAATTCTTCTATTAATTTTCAGCAAAAGTAAACAATTATGGTACATGTATTTATAGTAACTGTCTTTGCTTTTTAATCTGGCATGCATTTTAAGAGGATGTGATTTTCTTCTGCACTGTTGTTGCTAGTGGACACATCAAGTGCATTAGTATTGCTGTCTTTTATGCTTTCCTCACTATTTCTTTCACAGACGATTTTAGAATGTGTGTATGTTTCTGAAAGCTGATCTCGTACAATTAAAGACTGCTGAGAGGCTCCTGTCTGGGAATGGGTGCATCCTGGGTTCACCAGTTCTCCCTGAACTGTCTCTGAGCACTGCTCTCTGTAGATGGCAGTGGGCATACACTATGCAACCTTTCCAGTGCAGTGTCACAGAGATTCACATAATAGTCCAAACATAGCATTACAGAATAGTCCAAACTGTTTCAGATTCCTGTTTTCAGACTTTTCCCCTGGTGATTCTTTTTCCCTTCCCTTCCCTTCCCTTCCCTTCCCTTCCCTTCCCTTCCCTTCCCTTCCCTTCCCTTCCCTTCCCTTCCCTTC